>NC_052960.1:10816085-11116085 GCF_013358895.1 Oreochromis aureus
TGCTTCACATAATGCTCAACATTAATGAACTACAGTTTGTTTTTTGTGTTTGTTTTTTTTTCATAAATATGGCTGGATGAAACAAATATTCTACAATTTTGTTTTTCCTCATAGTGAAATAGGATTTGAAGAGGGGCTAAGTACACTTGGAATGGTGTCCGGGTTATATGAAGCAGTGTGGTGCACTGGGTGAGTCCCTAATTTATCTCTTTCCTGGCATTTAGCTTTTTAGTGCCGTGATTTTGGCTCTAATTCTGAGTTTGTTTTTAAGGACGTTTTATGGCCCCATTGTGGGAGGAATTATTGTTCAACATCTCAGCTTTGAATGGGCTGCTGTAGTCCAAGGAGGGTTGGCATTTTTGGGTGTAAGTATCAGTGGCTGCAGCGTTTAGATATTTTATGTCAATACAATGTTAATGATCACTCTGTCCTCAGGCATTTCTCATCTTCATGTATTCTCTCTGTCAACGGACAAAACGACAAAGGTAGGCATAAACTTTAAATGAACATAATAAGTTCTCTTTCATAGTATTCATTTCGTTTCTCGCTATGGGAACGCCTTCTATGTGACCTCATCAGAAGCTGAAATGCCATTACGTTAGCTCTTACAGGCTTTTTAAGTGACGCTCATGTCAGGAGGGGCTAGGGCCTCCCTATATAATAGACTGACATAGTGTCAGATGTCATTCAAAAACTCTTCTCACTTCTTACAGAAGGTTGTCGATAACTGTGCTGTTGGGTTTAAGCTAAACTGTCCACTGTCCTTGCAGCAGATTTTCTGTCCAGGGGCAACCCACTGAACACAGACTAGAGGCTTCAACCCTCCTCTATACTTTTCCACCAGTGGCCCTCCTGACAGCGCTGTGCTGGCAAGAGAAACGTTGACTGGCTGAGATGTTTTTAGCTGCTTTCCAGCCCATCTTGACCTCATCTTCATCCCAAAGGTTATCAGTACATGTTCCCCAATAGTATTGCCTGCCTTTTACCAGCTGGCCTCCATGCACATTCCACTTGGGGCCTGGCTACCTTATAGGCTCTCTCTAAGGGAGTTTCATCCAGGAGGTGTGTGCAACTCCATGCTGGGCCTCATCTCACACATTTGCTAGGTTTTACAAGCTAGATGTGACAGCACCTAACTTAGTGCATTCAGTCCTCAGTACAGGTTCTTTGTTCACCAAACAAATGCTTTGAAAGAGAACTTAAGGTTATGTATATAACCCTGGTTCTCCGAATAGCATGAGTGTCTCACCAGACCATCCTCTATAAAAAATAAAAAAGGTGAGCTTGTTTTGAATGGCATGTGACACTATTTCAGCCTATTATATATTGAGGCCATGGCCCCTCTTGACATAGGCAGGTGCATAATGGCATTTGAGCTTCTGATGAGGTCCTACAGGAGGCATTCCCATACTGTGACACTCATTTGTGCTACTCAGAGGTTATACATGTATAACCTCAAGATCTATAATTTCTTCTAAATAGAATTATTTTGGGTTTTTTTAAACATTTGTGCTGTCTGCAACAACAGCAAAAATGGTAACTCTTTTTTAAACGTTTAAATTTAAGGGTCCAAGAAAACAGCCAAGAAGCAGATGAAAGAACCCCTCTCCTATGATCCTGTGTTCCAGCTCCAAGTTACACAACTTTTTAAACATCTTATCAGTCATTATTTGTTATCGGGCTGATATTGTTTTAATGTTGAGTCTTTTAGTTATTTTTATCTGGTCCTAGGGCATGTGCTATAGTGGGAACTGCCTAAGAGGTATTTTAAGAAAAAAGCTAGATACATTCATGGAGTGGGTCCAGCTGCATTCCCAACGGGTTCCCAGATATATTTGATCATTTATTTGGGGAACAACATGCACATTAAAATGTAAACAACAAGTTAGACTCCCATGCAGGTATCCACAGACACGAACACCTGCCAAAGTACTTTAAACTGCCTTGTAATAGTTTCTCCAACACTGCCATGATGACTCACACACAATAACACCAGCCACCCACAGTTTGGTTAGTAAGAATGAGTTTTTATGGCCAGTGGCTTAAAAGTAAAGCAGTGCACGTGTACTGATTTAAGGTGGTGCATCTGAATGTAAATGTTTCATCAACATCCGATTACCTCTAAAAATCATGTTATATAACAGTTATACAGGTCGTAATGAACCTTTCATACTGTGCTAATTCTTCAAACAGGGAATTTATTGCAGATTTCACTGCAGTTAGAAATGTTGAATGTTTTACCTTCTTTTCTGCCTGCATTATAGATTTATTTAACACTGATATTGAGGTTTTTTCACTCATTTTTTGTACATTAGCATTCAAATGTGACAATATAAGGGACTGCAAAGACTGCTTATTATAAAAATGGAAATAAAACTATAAAGGATTTTTTTTATGTTGTGAAGAAATATATATATATGTAAAACTTTTAAATCTCTTCCAGGGTAATCAAGTGGAATTACAATATTACATACATTTACACAGTATTATCTGTTTTCTTACATAGATAAGTTATTCAAAATACTCAATGTACAAAAAATATGTTTATCAGCATTATACAATTACAATATTTTTATAAACATATTTAACAAATTTAATCTGTATTAGGTGCAATACAAACTGTGACTTTTCAAAACTAAAAAAATATCTACAAACAAAAAAAAGTAAAAAATAGATCACAGCTGAAATAAAAATCAGAATAAAGCAGACATACGGTTGCTGTTTGTTTCCATGAGTTTATGGATCAGGCTCAAAGGCACCGTTTGTGTGGTCTGTTGGCCTCTTTGGCAGAGGTCGCCCTGCTGATCTGCCTATCCTCCTGGTGCTACTGGTCGACGCTGATGCGTCTGCATCTGAAAACGTGGCTTGAGAGGAAGCTGCAGGGACTCGTGGTTTTTTCACCTTCTTTTTTCTTCTACTTCTATGGAGGAAACGTATTTCACAATCAGCACTCAATATCTCTCCACCGCAATACAGCTTCATCAGCCTGTGTAGTTAGAAGTAGTTAGAAGTGAAGCAACGAGAGCCACTTACCTAGTAACTGCCATCTCAGGTTCTGTGTCGGAAAGCGTCGGCTCGGAAAGAAACCTAAGTTCTCCAGAAGAACTAATAGCAGCAGACACCTGGGAGATATGAGTATAAAGAAAAAAGTGATGGTCTATGGGAACAGGAAATGAAAAGCTATCAAAGTGACACTTGCCCACTGTAGGCTTTAAAATGACTCATGGTTTGTCGTAGTTTCGCCAAAATAGCTGCTTACAACAGAACATGGAAGTTGTAGCTACAGCTAGATTTGCATCAGAAGACAGAAAAATACAGAAACTGATATTTTCTTCCAAATCTCTTATTGTCATGCACAAAAGGTGGAATGACGAAGACCACTGCTGTTCAAAATGTTGTTGTAGCTGTAGTATGTAAAAGGAGAACCAGGAACCACAGAGCAATATATTGATATTTTTCGGTCTTCTCTTCTTTTTTGTTGCTGACATGAAATCAAGCTGACAATTTTTTTGACAAAAGGCCTACAGTGGGTATAAAAAGATTAATTAATGAGATGTAAACTCCACCCCCACTTCATCTTTTAGCCAAAATACATTAATGACCACATCCGGGTCAGACGCCACTCTGGTTTTTTGTTCTCTTACCCTAGTGGGTGTTGACCTCTCATCAGGCTCTTTAGACAAAGCCATGTGAGTCACCTCTTCATTGTAACCTCCTACAACAATAACATGTTTTTATCATTTTTATAAACATTTTTTTAAAGACATATCTACCACAAAAAAGATAATCCACCTACTCTGATCTGCTACGTAAGAAGCAAGAAAATATCCCTGCTGCCCGTTTTCAAGGCGTCCAAACCACCAGTTCTCGTTGTCTTTGTACAGTACTTGGATGACATCACCACGGCGAATGGTCAATTCATCAGAGCGATTTGCTTTGTAATCATAAAGAGAAACAACCTAGGAATGGAACAGAGAGGTAGGACAGTTGAATAAGTGTGAAATAAGGCTGCGACTGAGCTTTAAATTACACTGGATACTTACTACTTGCTGAACAGGTGCAGAATCTGTTTCTACGTGGATCCCTGAAGAGACGTGGTCAAAAAGAGTCTGACAAGGAAAAAAGGAAATAACTTCTTTCTTATAGCAACAAGCAGGCAGACACCCCTGCTGTCCTTGCCTATCTCAGCAGCATTAAGATTAATTGGAAACATTACAAAATCTTACCGTCTGTAGTCTAAAAGATGAAGCACCTTTTAGAAGATGACCGACAGGACTGAACCCACCTAAAAGTATAAGTAAAAATATCAAGAATTGAAATTGCAGTAATATTTTATGTATTACCACGGTAAATATTATACATTACTACAGTAACTGCAGTTTGTAGTAGTCACTTCAAGAGATGGGTAACAATTGCCAGCAGTCCTTCTGTGTTTCTGTTCATAACGTACATGCTGCCCAGTGCTGAAAGGACTTGGCCCAAGTTGTACGTGGCACAGTTATAATCTTCATAATCATTTGAATTCAGTTACACAGCTCAATTGAAGCCATTCACTGGTTAAAGACAAATAACTGTGTGATTAACTGAAAAAAGCCACTTACGGGGCTGAGTGCTCAGAGAAGCCTGTGGGATAAGCTGCTCTGCCAGAGCTCCAGTAAGCTTCAGTCTGGAGTGTGGTGACAGGAGAGATGGAGGTGGGAGTGAGGCATTTAATCCTGTCTGTAAATAAAAACGAATAAATAAATATATAACAGCATTAAGGTGCAATAAATTAATTAATGCAATTCAAAATAGCCGTAATTTTCTGTCTTACATTATAATAAAAGTAAAATTTACATTTGTGCATTTCATGTAAACCCTCTAATGCAATTCTCACTGTCAGGAACACCGATTTAAAATCAAGGTTAAATAGAAATCTAAACATTTCTTTCAAATATGAAAATATAAATTAACACAGAGCGGGATTAGCATATTACACAAAGGGAAAAAATGTATAGTATATAAACCCGGTTCTATGCGGTTTCCCTTCTCAACACATTGAGGGCAACTGAACAATAAACTGATTGGAGGCAGATTACAGAAAACAAAATCAATATTGACAGAAAAGGCTCATAAAGCTTGTTCACCATCTGTGACCTCAGCAATGCTTCAGTATACAAAGGTGTGTATTTTGATATAGTATTGATAAAAACTCACTGTGCCAACATCTGATGTGAAGCTCCGGCCTGTGTGAGTACTGCTTAATTTATCTGCAAACCAGAAAAATAGGTTAAAATACCAAATATAATATAGCTAATTATAAAAAGTCCTTCTCATCTAAACTGCTTAGAGTACCTTGCTCATAAATGAATCCAGAAGCAGAAGATCTTTGACGTGGTTCCTGAAAAAAATATGTAAAATCCTTTTCTAAGAATTTCAGTTAATTTACCTGCACACTTATTTCACTCTACATTTAAAAATTAACACAGCGTTATGAGGATTTACCAGAACTGAGTCCAGTTGTTCCTTCACACACTGCATTTTCAGTGCAAGTCTTGTTGCTTGGGCAAACTGATCCATGGCTGCAGAAATAGATGTGTCCTGCAAAGCTAGAGGGTCAGGTGTGTTTATAACAGTTCTGATATCTTCAGAAGCTGATCTGCTTGCTGCTTTTATACTGCGCACCTCCATCTGGGAAACTAGAAAAAATAGGAGAAAAATAAGGCAGAAATAAAGCTGTGCAAGTCTGTACAATACTACTGACTAACTTCTTCTTTTGTCAAAGAAAACACAAACCTTTGCGGTCATACAGGTACACGTGGACAGGCTGGCTCTGACCGAAGGCACAGAAAGCTACCATGTTCTCGTAGGGGTGAAATGACACGCCGTGGAGAGCCGTGGGGTAACAAAGCTCTGAATATACTGCAACTTGATCACCTGGGAAAACAAACGGCTAGAGCAACTATGCAGAATACTGTCAAAAACATTAAGAACCGACTAGTTTCTTTGTTACAGGAAAAAATAAAAATTTCATGCTCACCTGTATCAGTATTCCAGACATACGCCATCCCATCCTCACTGCCAGAAAAGATGAAGTTCCCACATGGTGTAAAAGTACTGTAAATCCTCTCTCTGTAGTTAATGGCTCCAGTGTATTTCTTTACAGCCAGACTTAAAGAGGGAAAGCCCAAACACATATTCAAACACACATAATATAATAATTACTCCTCATTTATATGTAAAGTATAATACAATACTGTAATATTTGACTTTGCTTTATTATCTCTCTATTTTTTATCTATTTATTTTTATTTTCTACAATTTCACACAATAGTTTTCTAATTTCGTCTTACATTCTCAAATCCATCATCCTCAGTACACTGTCTTTGGCATGTATGAGCAGGCACCGCCCATTCGGATGGAGCTGCAGCATGTTGATGGGGATACCACTGAGATCACTCTCATCAATTTTCTGCCAAAAGAAAACATAGGATTTTAAAATGACCATAAACTAACATTAGCTAAATAAAGTGCAGTGAATAGTATCAATTCTTGTACCCTCTCTATACACCAGTGGCGACATGGCTGCTGCCGCTGCCTGCTGTCATTTACTGAGGTTTTCCACACAATTATGAGGCCCATGTTGTCTCCAGAAAACATTCTTCGACCTATTTACAATGAAAACAACATCAGGTATGGCATAAGATATACAAGAGAACAAGCCTCACATTCATTATAAAAGAGTAGTAAAACCAAACACAACACCCCTTCACAGAAAGGCACACATGTGGCACATAGACACAAAACCAGAATTAGTTGGCTGGCTTTGAGCGTTTCTTTGCTTTAAAGAGAGCAGCTTTCCTTCTCCCTGAACTGGGCGTTGAAGTAAATGACAGTGACCGTAAACAGTCTAAGACAAATTTAAATCTCAGTTACCCACTCTAATAATAGAAAAAAAATAGTCCAAGGCAAGTCAAAGCAAATCAGTCAGTCTGGCATAAAGGTTATACTGGCAGGAATGTTTGGGAAAAAATTGGAGCCAGTGGATTTATAAAAACAGAGCTATACATAAAGTTCACATTAATCACCACTTTATTTACAGCTATTAATAACAAGATTCATTAAAACATATACAAGAGACATCATTCTTTAAGAGACTACATTTACTCTTATCTTGTTCCAAGTTTTCCTAGCTCACAGTACCTGACAACACACACACACACACACACACACACACACACACATCGGGGACATGTTTCCATAACAGGGCTTACAGTACCTTCGGAGTCAAAGCAAACTGTGTTAATGAAACTGCTGTGACCCTCAAACTCCTGCAGCAGCTGGCCATTCACATCACCGACATCAACTCTCCACACTCGTATCAGGCAGTCGTAGCCCCCAGTTACCACCAGGTTCTGGGCTGTAGGATGGTACCGAGCACTGTACACAAACGATGGATGAGGGAGCACCTTCTGGGCTGTTACTTGAAGCCTCTCTACATTCCACTCTCTGAGGGTAACCATGTAAAATACAAAAACTATTTTATATAAAGAAAAATGCGTTTGCTAGTTTTTAATTCAGAACATCACCAGTATTGTTGAGGTAATTTCTTAAAAAAGCAATGTATTACACACACTACAACTTAGTTAACTTACTTTATTTAGAGCTAAAATATAATAGATTATACAAAAACTGAGTCACTATCAGAAACGGGGACACCTCATTCACTTCTAATCACTTTTATTTAATCTTACATTGTAAAAGACAAAGTTACCTGACAGTTCCATCAGAGGAGGCAGACAAAAGGCTGCGGTCATCTCTGGACCAGCAGAGATCATACACTATTTTGAGGTGACCATTGAAGGCAGCCAAAACCTTGCCAGAGGGAATCTCATACACTGAAATAACAACAGCACGTTATTTTTTTATTATTTTTTTACCTGATTTTTAAAAAATATATATGCACAGACATGGGAGAATCCAGAAGTCATCAAAGAGGTGTTCATGGCATACAAACAGCACAGAAATTACCTGGTTGGAGTCAACAAAGCATTAGAAGGGGGACTTTTAGACCAATGAGATGTGACCTACCTACAACAGGGAACGCATCTTTGTCAGCACAAGCAGCAGCCAGTATGGTTCCAGCGTGAGAAAAGAGTACTGTGAAACAGCCCATCTGACCCCCACGAAATGCCAGCATTGGCTTGTTAGGAATTCGACAGATCTGCAACAGTAAAACTCTCTTTAGGTGTTTAACTGCCACTCTTTGCTACTGTACTTACCCATGTTCAGGCTAAAAATATAAACATGTATATTTGTATGTAATATTGATAGGAGCAGTTTAAACCCTTCTACAAACCTGACCAGGCAGCCTGCTCCATCTCAGGATTGGAGGTTTGCTGTCTAGAGGTTGTGTCAGACTTCTCTTGGTGATCTCATTCTGCAGTTCACTATAGGAGGTGCTGCCTCTCTCCTCCTGCAGTGCCATCATAGACCGAATACTAGGGTCCACCTGAAGAACATAACCAGCTCAGCTACAACATACTCCATCCATTAATCCATCCATGTACATATGAAGATTTATTAACCTTCCAGCAACTACACAGTAGCAGCTAACTTACATGCTCAGGGAGTTTAATGCCTTTTACTGTAACATAAAGGGTAGATGCATATTTGGTTCTTGGGTACTTTCTCCACCATTCAACCACCTCAACTGTTTTAGGTTGGCTCTTTGCCCGATGTGGAGGGCAAAAGAGCTGGAGACGAAGTTTACTGTCAATATTCAGCACACCATTTGTGCCAACAAGCTAAAAAATGGAGGGGGAACAGGGAATACATATTAACAGGGGAGATTAAAATACAATCAGACTAATCTTTTCTTTCTAAATGACCACATTAAAGACATTACCTTCAGAAATGCCCAGGCAATCTTTCGGAAACCTCGGTCATGCTTGTCAACATCAATGTTGGCTCTTGCTTCTTCCATAGTCACAAAATCAAGGATCTTTGCAAAACATTTCAATAAAAGAAATTATTGTCACACATGTTAAAATATGGTTCATTAACTGTTATTGAAATAACTCTTACTTCAAAGAACAGTATGACTTTGGGGCCTTCGTCATGTTGTTGAACAAAGTAGCCAAAACGTTCATTGAAGATGATCTGCTCCTGCCACTCAGGGATGACTGATTTGTTCTTCTTGAAGTCATAAGGCTGGGTCATGATGGGGAGAACGTGGTCAACGTTTTCCTGTTCATAAAATGAGGATACGGGGCGATGACTACAAAAAAGAAAAACAAAATGTGAACTGAAGGCAAAATGTGTTATAATTCCAAGGTTTTGGCACTGTTAAGTGGCTTATAAATAAAAATAACTATGGTCCAAATAAAAACAAATAACTATGGTCCAATTATTTTAAGGTAAAAATATCTAAATAAAAAATGTGCCCAGAAATTGAAACACAACACTAAACTTAATCGCAGAAATGTCTCACCAGTCTTCTTTCTTCACATATTGCCCTGTGGCTTCATCAACGACGTGGATCTTCACCATGGGGTGTGAAATCATCAAGTCGGTCTTGAGGCGGTCTGTTCTGTGAATGTACACTCCAAGAACAAGGTTGTCATCAAAAACTGGTTTCTGAGGTGCTTCTGACTCCGCTTCACTCTGTTCTTTGACAACTACAAGGGGAGAAAACAAAATGTGAAATGGATCACCATCAACACCTTTATACACCTTTAACTGGAATTTGATGAATCCTGAGAATTATCGTGCAATCACCATGTTTTTTCTTCTTCTTTTTCTTCTTTCCCTTGGATTCTGTTTCATTTTCCACTTCAGCATCCAGGTCTGTATCTTCATCTTGATCCCTGGAGGCAAAAAAAAGAAGTAGAAAGAAATCAAACACTGTTGCCTTATCACTAAATATAACTCCATAGTACACTAATAGTTATACACACCCTGCATCTGAATCTGTGACTACAGATTTCATCTTTTTCTTTTTCTTCTTCCCCACATCATTGCTAAGCGTAACACTTTGCGAGACAGCACTCTCATCTTCTCCTTTGACCCTTGTCCTCCTTGAAGTCCTCTGCTCCTCCTTTACTATCTTTTGCTGGTATTCATGCAATAGATTATCTTCTGTGTCCTCCACCTGGCTTGCTTCTTTAGCCTCTGTATCTCCTTTGCTTTTTCCCTTTTTATTTTTCTGCTTTGGGGCCTTTCCACCTACAGAATCATCTGGATCCAATGGAATTTCAGGCTTTGGTGCATTTGCATCCTCTTGGATGTGACTTCCGATGTCCTCGGGCGTAGGAGGAGAGGGAAGGTCCCTCTTACTTTTTCTTTTAGATTTTGATGTTTTAATCTCATCTTGGTTTCTATTGTTGTTAAAATTAACCTTCCCTGCTATTTCTCTCTCCCTTCTTTTATTCTTAGTGTAGTGAGGGCTGCCCTCTTCTGGGTCATATGTGTTCTGGAGGACGGTCTCATTGTCTTCTGTGTCCTTCTCAAGGTTGAGATTTTTTTTTAGATTCTGAAGCTAAAGAGGAAAAGGGAAGGAGGTGTCAGTACTTACAGTCTTTTTATTTTGTTATTTATTAAACTTCCGCAATTAAAATATGTCCGACATGTTGTATGTTTTGGAAGAGGGGCATCATGACAGCCTTGTTCACATAAGATGCAGAATCCACAAGGATTCTGAACTATTCACAAATAGTTTTAAGACATGTCCTGCAAGTTCTATATGTTTTTGCCAACATATAGAACATCTGATGTAAAATTATCAATAGAACACAAGAAACACATACCACAATAGTCTCTGGTGTTTCAGTGCTTTTCTTTTTCAACTTTTTCTTCTCAGATTCAGTGTACTTCTTGAAGACCTCATTAAATCTTTCCCGGGTTTTTGCCCGGTCTTCACTCTCACCTATAAAAGGGAACATTATATAGCTTACATGACAATGCAGATTAGACTTTATAAGATAAATAACATTAACTACACATTGTTGATAACACTTCTGTAGATTGATCAAATCTTTTTGCAAAACTTGTGACTGCATTTTTACACTACTGCATCACACTAAGTAAGAGAAGTAAGAGTAGCAATCCAACAGACAGGGGACAAGTGAGGTGAAGAAGAGAGTGCAGGCATGGTGGAGTGGGTGGAGATAAATATGAGAGGAAAGAAGGACACCAACAAGCGTGACAGGGAAGGTTTGCAACATTTTAGTGAGACCTAATATGATGTATGATTTGGAGATGGTGGCACCAAGAAAAAGACAGGAATCTGGGCTGGAGCTGGTGATGGAGTTGAAAATGTTAACAATGTTATGTTATGTGAAGGCTGTGTGCAGGCGGGAGTGGTAGTAGGAGGACCCAATGTGCAGACACTCGGAGGCAAAACGTGAACTCAAAACAGCTTTAATGCTGAACTCAAAAGGGTAACAAAACAAGGAATACAAAATACACTTATGCAGACAGAACACACAGCTAGATAAGGGTAGATCACGACAATGACAAACTGAAACACAGGGCTTAAATACATAGAGGGAGCAATCAGGAAATGGGAGACAGGAGGGAAACACAGCTGGGGCAAATCAGGGCTAACGAGACAAGAAGCAAAACCAGATACACTAACATGAAACACGGACTTTCAAAGTAAAACAGGAAACATAACACAGAGACGCGAACTTAACAAGGGGATACAGCCGACAGGGGAGACAGAGCAACTATAGAACACAGAGGCATAAACCATAAGACAGAACTCTAAGAAAGAAACCAAAGACTAGAAATGATAAATAATATAATAAACTCAAAACTCTGGGTCAACGACCCAGGCATCCTAACATGTTAAGGGAGTGACCAGAATGGACAGGATTAAAAATGAGTACATCATAGGGTCAGCTCAGGTTTAAGAGTTTGGAAACGCTACCAAAGTTAACAAAACAAGACCGAGGGGGTTTGGGCATGTCCAGAGGAGGGGATAGCGGATAGATTGGAAATATGTTAAATATAAAGCTACCAAACAGGAGGAAAAGAGAAAGACTACAGAAAAGATCCGGGAATGTAGTGAAGGAGGAAATGCAGAGGGATAAGGAGAGATGCAGGCAGATGATGTACTGTGGCGACCCCAAATAGGAGCAGCCGATAAAAAACGGCATTGCTATTTTAATTTAAAGAACCTTCCACCATTGGAGTGAGGAGGGAACAGCAGGAAACTTACCTGCTGGCATTCTCAGACAGCGTGATGTTTCTCTTTCCGAGCGCAAAATGAGAATAATCCAGGACTGAAGACTCTCATTCTAAAAATACAGGATAACGACGTTAAAGTTGCACAACAAAATCTCTACGGGGTTAGCTATGTTTTGCTAGCCAAGCGTTTAATTATATAGTTTAGCACTCTAGTAAAACAAAACCGTATTAAGTCTCCCATGGTGTTTAATTTGCTGAAGTCAGAGTATAGGAAAAAGTACAGTTTGTGTGAACCACTAACCTTAGCCACTTTAGCAGCTAGCTTGCTAAATGCTTCTGATAGCTCACTGACTTTGTAGCGTTACTACATTTGGTAAGATAATATTTAGGAGCTTCAACGAACAGTCTGAGTATTAAAACAAACCTCGCTCCACAGTAGCAGTCCGTAAAAGTATGTATAAGAAGCAGAAGAGTTGGCCGAGGGTTAGCGCATGTATCTACTCTGCAGTGATTGTGCTGTCCTCCATCTTTAACAACAACGCTTCGACGGTTTCCAAGTCAACAAAGCTGAAAAAGAGAGGCGGAGCCGGTCAAACGTAATCTGACGTACATACAAAAACAACAAATTAACCAATCAAAGCTGAGGACAGAATTTCATAACAGAAATATATTTACATGTTTTTTCTGTTACGATTAGCTTCATTTTCTTCTTATTTTAAGTCTACCTCTAAAAGCCTGATGTTTATCATAATCTTAAATATAGAAAAATCACTTATTGCATTAATACAATGGCCAGAGAAGAAGTATCCTATTAATTTATTCAAGTAATGTAATGTTTTTACCCGTGTTGCACTTTTTTGTAAGCTGATATTTGTAAGCTGATATACACTTTACACAGTTCACATAGAATATCATACAGTTCTACATCACAGTCACAAAGGCTTGCACACAAAGAAAGAATACAATAAATTTGTAGCCTAGAACAAAAGAAACGCAAACGAAAATACTACCAACCCAACATGAAGGCTACAGAATTCCACAAACTTGCACAGCCGCGAAACGACTAAAATAATTAAATATTAATTTTTATTAAGTGTCACAATAAGTTTTACTTTTAAAGTTGTGTAGAGATGCAAAAACCTTAAAGCTAGAAGAGCAAGATACTTTCGAGAGTCTAAATTTACCTTGCAGTCACGTGACACAGCAGTAGGCGTGTCTACGTGCAGGTTGTGTAAAATAGACAGGTGTCAGGACCTTGTACAAGATGCAGTCATGGCTTCAGGGTTTTGTGACACCTGCTCGCGGTTGTTGAAGGAATTTGCGGATCATTTGAGGAGCGCTTGGAGAGAGCTGGAGCTCAAGATAAAGGAAGCTTTCAGAGAGATTGGACGGTGCAACTGCTTTAGGATTTCATCCGAGAGAAAGAAGGCTTTTGATTTGCCTTCCTTACGCCTCAACTGTGGTAGGAAAATTGCAGCCATGCATATTTTTTTTTTATGGAAATCGCTGTAGAGGAACAAAAAGCGAGGCAGAGGGCCTCTGTGTTATTTGGAAAATTGAAAAGCATCAAAGTAAACGTTTAGACAGCAACTTCTTTAAACTTTCATACTACATGTGCTATTACTCTTCAAAGATGTACACAAGTTTATATAATCAATTCAATTAATCTCTTTCCCCCCTCCCAGACAATGAAACTCAACTTCTCAGCCAGGAAAGTCTGCAAACACTGAACAAACTTGCAACCTCAGAAAACACTGATCTACAAATGACTTCAGCCATGTATTATCTACACCTCAGTCATCATCGTGAGTAAAGATTTCACGTTTTTGTTTCATCTGACAGTATTCCTGATAGCAGTAACTTGCAGATGATCAGCTGTTGTTTGCACTTCAGGTTTCATCATAGGCCTCTATCAGTTACTGCAGAGATATTTTCTCTAACGGGTGTGACCAGTATGCAAATTTCCAACTGTATTTCTTTTTCCCCAAGGCTGGCAGATAAAACGCCCACTTATGGACCCATGTCTTACAAAGAAGGAAGAATAAGAGGATTTTACTGTGAAATTCACAGTATGCTTTATTATAATCTGCCAACCAAGAGCCCAATGATGCATATTAGCTGAGGCTTCTTCTTTCAGTACAGCATAGACAGTTTTCTGTAGTATATAAATGGGTGACCAGGTGTTTTGTGTATTGGTGGCAGTTGACAGATTGCTGTGTTTAGATGCTTGAGGTTATAGCACAACTTATGAGGGATATATCTTTTGAATTTATAATCAGCTACAAGTATGTAATTCAAATTTGTAACATTTAACTTCTGCAAGTAAGACTGACATACAACTACTATAAATTGGTCTCAACTCGAACATTGTTCATTCTGACAGCAAAAAATGTGACTTAAGTTTCAAAGTGTGTTACTTTTGCCTTCTTTGTGTGTTACAGTGAACTGTCCATTACCAGATGCCTTCATGGAGCCCATCATGGCTCTACTTTTATCATCTGATCTTGATGTTCAAAAGACTGTCTCTCTCGCCCTTGTAAATCTGTTAGTAAAGAATAATGGTAAGAGATAATAATAGTAAGATATTTACATTATTATAGTTTTTTTTTAATTAATCCAGAATTTTAGTGATTTTGATAGTGTGATTCTAAAAGCTCGTGGTCTTTTGGAACAAATGGCTTATTTATGATTTGCCATCCATAAAATTTGATTTCAGTGTGTAAAGAATTGGTGATAGAAATGGGGATGCTGGTGCCCATAATTGAGTTGTTCCGGTCAGGTGATCCCACTGCTCAGTGTCACTCCTGTGCCTGTGTTGCCATGTTGGCCTCCTCAGGTTTGTACAGACCTTCATTTTTAAAGTATTTTTCGACACGGTTTAGAAAGTACAAACACTTAATTTTAAAAACTTATTATGTATTGCAAAATAAATGGCAGGACTTTGAGGATGGCTAGAGAACTGAAGACTTATGAGAAAAGTAGTTATTTTGTTCCATGTGCTTCTTGAAATGAACTCTCCTCTGTCTTGCTGAAATTCTGCTAATTTGTTTTGGGCCACTAGCACTCCAAAATTGTCTCTGCGTGCATAGTTGCTATTTCATCTTTCTTTCCAGAGTCAAATCGAGATTCTTTGATGGTCGATGGAATCATACCGCTCTTGGCTTTAGCAAAATCTTTTGATCCAAAGGTCCAACGGAATGCAACTTGGGCTCTATTACACCTCACGCAGTCAGGTGGGACCATTTCATTTGAATGTCACTGTGCACTTACAGTTGTGGTTAGAAGTTTAGATACACTCATCATTGGCATCAGTGCCGTAGTAATTTAATGATTACTTTGAACTGTTCTTTTTCTAGGGTGGAATGATTGTGCAGTATACATGTTTATTTAAAACTTTAAAAAAACAAGAAGTCTGTGCACAGCTTTCAGTTTATTTTTTATTTTCTCTAATCCACCCAGGGTCAAAGTATAGATGCAGGCTCGGATATACACATATGCCTACATTAGTGGGGGTAATAATGTTTTGTTAAATGCCCTTTAATAAGTTGCACCTCAACCAGATGTTTTTAGTAACCATCAACAAGCTTCTGCAATAATTCTGGATGGATATTTTACTAATTCTACCAAGAGAGGTAGTTGAGTTTATTTAATTGTTTAATTTCTTGTAGGGGTTTTTTGTTTGTTTGTTTGTTTTTGTTTTTTTTTTTTTTTTTTTTTTTTTTTTTTTTAAAATGGTTGAGGTTTGGGAAACCCACTCCAGAACCTTAATCTTAGCCTGCTTTATCCATTCCAAAAACCAGTTTTGATGTGTGTCTTTGAGATCATTGTCCCTTTGGAAGACCCAACTGACTCAAAGTTTCAATCATCTAGCTGTTAATTTTAGGTGAAGTTGAAGAATTTGAAGGTAGTCCTCCCTTCTTTATTATTCCACCCACTTTGTGCAATGTACCACTGGAAGCAAAGCAGCCCCAGAGTATGATGATACCACCACCATGCTTGACAGTTCAGTTGATAGCCTCACCTTTATTGCTCTAAGTACACCTCTTGTCTTTGTGGTATTCTCTTTCTTGGTCAGCACCCACTCAGCCCAACTGATGTAAAACTTCATGTGAACAGTGATGCTGATGTTCCTACAGTTTTCAGGCAGGCTTGAGCCTTGGTGGTTCCTGGGTTGCTGAATAAACATCCTAACCAATTTCTTCTCATCTGAGGGTGATAGTTTAGGTCTTTTTTTTTTTCAGAGATGGGCAAAGTGGTGACAAATCCTAATAACTTGTACTTATGTACAGTTGTTTGAAGTAATGCTCTTTAAACCTGCAGTTGTTTAGAAGTGGTTCCAAGAGACCTTCCTAACTTGTGTAACAGTTCTTATTGTTTGTTCTTCACTGAGTTCCATGGAGTTTCCATTGTTCTGAGTATTGGTCAATCCAACATGTGCTCTCAAACAAATGCTCCTTATGCAGGCATAAAGAAGAGTTGTAGTCAATCATGATCACTAACAAGGAGTTAATTTGCCGTGGTGTTAGGCCTAGAAGCTTGTTGATGGCTACTAAAACCATCTGGTCGATGTGTAACTTAGTAAGGGATGTTTACCCATTAGTGGGGGTGTAATTATATATTCGAGCCTTTATCTATACACTTTTTTTCTTGGTGTGGATTAGAGAACTGCATCCAATTTGTGTGGTTTTTTTGGTTTTGTTTTTTTTAAAGTCATTAAAGAGGTATGCTGTACAGTCGTTCCACCCTGGAAAAGAACAGTTTAAAGAATTAAAAGGCCAAAATTCCCGTGACATCCATGCCGATGATGAGTGTATGTAAATTTTTAAGCGCAACTGTATCTTCCAGAAACTTCTCCATTTCTCCCAGTGTTACATTTCCTTTTTTTTTTTTTTTTTTTTTTTTACTCTTCAGATTGGTCAACAAGGATGTTATGCCAAGCAGGAGCGATTCCTGTTTTGCTTCTTCTCCTACAGTCCTCAGATTCAGAGGTTCAGTTTTATAGCTGCACTGCTCTTTGCAACATTGCTGCTATCCAGGAGCATCACCCAAGATTGCTCAGAATTGGGGGTCACTATTTATCAAGGTCTCTTTTGACTCTTATGTCTTCACCTGTGAAAAAGGTAACTCTGAACATGAGTTAATTTAATTTAATTTAATTTAATTTAATTTAATTTAATTTAATTTAATTTAATTTAAAGAAAATATTTTTTTAAAGAGGGGAAAAAAACCAACTTCCTTTTCAGAATTCAGCCCAAGCGTGCCGGTGCCTGCAGACTCTTTCAAAGAATGGTAATTATAAGAGTAAATCCAAAAAGGTATCATACCTCTGGCAGATGGTGTTTATTACTTTTATGTGTAGTTCTCATTCAGGACCAGCTGATGGAGCTTGACTGCGTGTTGCCTCTGAAGGCGCTGTTAAAAACCTCTACTTCAGTGTGGATTGAATCGGCCATAACACTACTGTCTACACTGTCGGCACACCCGTCTAACACCGTATGTTAGCCTAAATAAATAATTAACAATAAAGCTGGGAGCAGTCCTGGTTTTATTATAAAACTGTTTAGTGGTTTTATATTTGCATTGTGCCAATATTTATTTAAATTTTACTTTAGTGGAATTCAGTGTCACCTAAAGTAATTGCACAGTTTTTATTTAAATTCTAATATTGACAGTAGTTTTGTAATTTGATTCCAGGACATCCTGGTAAGTGAAGGACTATTGGAGGAAATTGGTCAGGTGCTTCATCATCCCAGATCAAACTCTGTTATAGTCACATACAGCTGCAAGATAATCACTGATCTGTGCACTTCCCACGTCGGTGAGCAGGTACTTGCAGACTACAATTCTTTTTTTTTTTTTTTTCCTACCTCTGCTTTATTGATTTGTCTGAGACTGATTAAGTTATCCTAAATCCAACCAATGTAATCTAGGCTGTGATGGAAAGTCTGTGCTTATCAGGACTCCTCTGTGCACTTGTATCTAACACCCTGTCAGATGAGACATTGCTTCATGTGACATCATGCTTGCATCACCTGATGGCCTGCGGTGAGAGATCTTGACTTGAAATAATGACTTATTTATTTTGAATGTTTGCAGTGGAAAACTTTTTAATAATCTATTACCATTACTCACTGTTTCAGATCTACTCCGGACAAAGTTGTCAGCAACCATAACATCAGAACAAGTTTCAGGCTTAGTGAAGCTGTCAGAACAAATCAGAAATTCCCAGCTGGCCTACAACTCTGCAGCTGTCATAAGCAAATTAGAAATGACTGGTAATGCAATGTGGCAAGAGAAAAGAATGCCTTCCTTTTGTGTTTTTACGCTGGATATATTAAATCTTTCTGTTTTCATTACAGAAGAGATGATCCGTTTGTTGAAGCCACACTACACTTCCATATCCAAGTACCTGTTGGGATTCCTCAAAAAGAAAGATGTTAAATTCCAGCAGCTTGGCATAGTTACCATATTTAACCTCAAGAAAGGTTTGCATTAATTGTGCATTTATTTAAGAACTGAAAATACTGATATCACTACATAAAATTGAAACCGTCTGTCATTGTAAGAGTTCAGAGTTTCTTCCTGTCTTCCTCTGCAGATGGAGACTTTTCATCTCTGTTGACTAACAGTGAGCTAAAGGTTCAGCTGTTGAAGGTGCATGCACAGACAGAGGAAACTAGACAGCTGCTTCAAATGATTCAGCCCCTTTCTCCATCTCCTGTCAACTCTTGACTTTCTCAATGACGTTACAAAGAGAAGCGCACAGACTTTGCATGAACGTAACCACGTTGCATGTAAAAGCTACATTTTTATATAATGTGATTTTTAGCCTTGGGTTTTAAAATGCTTGGTAGTTTTTATCTTCACAGTTTATTTATGTTTTTAGCTGGAAAAACAAGGCGGAGACGTGGCATAGTATTAACTTTAATCAAATATGGCATATAATAGGCTAACGTGATAGTCATAAGCAGTACTTGAACTATAAGATCAAATATTGCGGCTCAGATACATCTGGTTTTGTTTTATGCTTTTATATGAATAAACTCTTAAACTCTATGCATCAGACCTTGCTTGTAAAGTGATTATGCAATTTCAAACAAAGCAGTCAGTGCAAAAAAAAAAATACACTGTGCATTGTATCCTCTAAATTGGCACAAACACACACACATACACAAGAAAAATGAAGCACAGTCTTTGGAAACTATATTCCTTAGCAGCTTTGAATTACATGATTGCTGTACTTTACAAAATCCAAGGTTAAGGTACAGTGGGAATACAGGAAGTCATCTTTCGCTAACACATAAAACTCTTGTATTCTCAGAGCAAACTGCCACTTTTGCTATTCTAACTCCACAGTGACAAAACCGAGGAAGAAAAAGTGCAAGGGTGGCAAGAAATATCAGGAATAAGCAAAAAGCATACGGCATATTGTGACTGTTTAGAGTTCCTATTCCTAATATTTCAACAGAGGCAACACTCTCCTTAACTGCGTTTGCCAGCACAGTCTACATCTACTGCTTTTTGGATAGTTATTATTAGATCAGAAAACTGCTGTACTGAAAAAGCTCATATGTGATTCGCTTTATGCTTGTGCCACTGGTTACACACAGAAAAGTGACCAAATGCTGACATCCTCATTGGGAGGCAAAGCTATAATTTTACATGCTCTTTCAAAGTGCCGAAGGGGAGCAAAATAGCTGTGCAGCAGTAATTCTTGTGTTTCACCGGTCTCCAACAAAGGCTTTGAAAGTCATCCTGCAGGCATTCAGATGACCTCTAAAAAAAGCAAAAGAAGATGACGAACAATAGATATTAAATCAAAAACAGCAAATAGAACATTTTGAAAGCAGCATTATGAGCATAGAACGCTTCACCATCAACCTGAATACGCTTTTTTCAAAGCTCACATAACTTTCCCCCATTTATAACTGAGTTTTTATGAGTTGGTTGCTACGGGCCTGCCTGCACAAATCACTGTGGATCATCAATCACAAGTGAGTGAGCCTGCATGTGTGGGTAGTACAGCCAAATGGGAATTAACATGGCAAATTATAACATGTAAATGAGTAACTGGTAACTTAAGGTGGGTGATTTTACAAACACACTCGCTGATTATTAGGCTGATGGTTGGTTTCGCTTTCCCACCCTGAGGAAAAGTGTTTTTAAATGATATGCTGGTTGTTTCTCACCTGCACGTTGGTGGGTCTGGATTTCCTCCAGGCCAGTGAGAGTTCTAAGAGACCTGCGTTCTTTGAAGGCCACAACAGGTAGCATATCCTCCTGACTGTTCAGCCCCAGCTGTGTGGTTTTATTTCCCACTGGCACCTTGGCTGTATCTTCTATCGTTCCATTGTGCACAGGCTGTGTGTTTTCCTTTGGTTGGGCTTCATTTGACATAATCCTCACTGGAACAGATTTCTGTGTTAAAAGGCATTAATCATTTTAGTCAAGGACAAGTTGTGTGGCTTTTAGAAGTTGAGCTGATTGTTTAATAGCTGATACAGAATGTGCGTCATGAGAGACTTGAGGCAGTATACTTTTTAAAAAACGAAACACTTAATCTCACCGTATCTGGAGAATCAGTCCTTCTGGTTCTCCGCATGATCTCCTCAAGTCGCTGGAAAAGAAAACAACATTCACTAAAATACTTTCACTCAGAGAATACATTCAGTGTCTTTCATAAAACAGATTTTTCGGCACACCCTGTTTCCATAATAAATGTAAAAATGCTGACAAGTTAAAGGTAAAATAGTAAAACATCCACTTTTAAAAATACTGCCTGTAATATATTTTTTGACAACCGTGGCGATGGCTACAAGCTAAAATGAGGCAACTTTTATTGCAGAGTCTCCTGATGTTCCAAGGAACAAGGGTACCGATTTTCAGCCTCGTCCCTTGTGTACAGAAATGTCTTCGGGCTCTGTAAAACTCTGAAAGATATTAGTGATCACAGTGGATGAAATCTCCAAATTATTTACAATTAAAAAGGTTATTCTTAAATGGCTGTCTTTCACAGAGTGATGAACCCCAGTGCAGCTTTATTTCTCAGTCTAAGTTTCTTGCTCTTTTTATACTCAATAATTTTTCTTCTTAACTTTATAAGTTGTATGATTTTGTTTTTTTAGCAATATACAACAGTGCCATTTTTAACATGTTGCAGGAATCAAGTTCAAACAATGAATGGAAACAATAAAATCTCAGTTTCAACTAAGTCTTTTAAATATTTTCAGTTACACAGTGTCCATTTTTCTCATTGTAACTTCTTTTTCTAAGTGGGCTGACAAACTGTCACCTTTTTCCTTGCTTGGCGCTCTGCTTCCTCTTTCTGTGCGAGCAGTTCCCGCTCTTGTTTCAACTGCTCTGCTCGTGCCTGCTCTTTGGCTAGTTCCTCCTCTCTCTGCACAGACAGGTAAAAAACACAAACCAAATTTATCTACGAATATAATGCACGATAAGAAAAAACGTTTCTGTTTCCCACCTGTTTCTGCAAGAGGGCAGCTTCCCTCATAGCCTGAGCTCTCTCTTCCTCAGCTCGTCTCTGCTCTTCTTGCTCCCTTCTCCTCTTCTCCTCTATGAGACGCTGAGCCTCAGCCTGCTGTCGTGCCCGCTCCTCTCCCCTCCTGCGCTCAAGTTCTTCACGGCTTCGCCTGGATGTTATTTGTAATGTTCTTAAAAGCTTGCTAATGAATATTGTTACCATATACTTGGATGTGCTTTTTTTTTTACCTTTCAGCCTCCTCCCTCTGTAAGCGCTCCTGCTCCTCTTTCTCCCGCTGTAGTCGGGCCTCTCTCCTCTTTTCAGCCAGGAGACGTGAGGCTTCCTCTGGGTCAGTAGTTCCAGCTGAGGGGCGGGACGTGACTTCAGGAGTCTGTGGAGCTGAACAAGGAGGCATTTTGGAGAGACCTAAAGAGAAATAATTTACACTTCACTATAAATATCCCAGAAACACATTGACACACTTTGTGCTAGATACATTTTTCTAGCTTACCTCCATCTCCTGCTGTTCTGTTTGACATCACTTTGTCTTTGTCAGGCAGGTTTGACCTTGGAGTCTCCTGTGGATTTTTACCCCTCAGTTTCTCTTGCTGAGATTCACCTAATGTCCTGACAGGCCTGGAGTTAGCAGGAGAGAGGGCAGAGTTGCAAACAGCAGCATCTTCCTCAGGGACTGAGGGGAGCTCAGGCTGGAGCGGGGTTGGCTGTTTGATGACTGATCTTTGTGAGGTCCTTTAAGAGGAATTAAAAGGGAGCAGATGTAACATTTTGTTCACATTACTGCCACTCTGTCTCTGACGCACAGTTGTGGCACTTTACCTACCGTTCTGATGATGGAGAGGATGTTCTGCTCGGCATCACAGCTGATTTTACACAGACGCTGATGGTATTTGATTGAACGTTAGAGCCAGTACTTGAGGTCCTCTTAACAATGTCTTGCTGCTTTGCTGCTTTTATCTAGATCAAAAGAAAATGTTGTTTCCAATTCAAAACTGCGACTGAAAAAAGAGACAGCTGGCTGATCGTAAAGATTTCTAATGAAAGGAAACAGCTACCTGTGCCACACTGATGCTTCTGTGCTGGCTGTTGCGAGAACCAGAGGAAGCAGATGGCCTGTTGTGGACTGAACCAGAGTGATGCCGGGGTTTGTGAGTGGTGGTGGTGGTGGTATTCATGGAGTGGAATGAAACTGCACGGCGACAAACATGGACAACTGAGCCAGTGTTTTGCGCCATAATTATGACAAATTGGAGAGCAATGCACAAATGGTGGGAACAGTGAAAAGGATGGAAATATGAAGCAGCGTATCAGCAGAGAGAAAAGCAGCAGCGTTAGAGACCAGAGGGCCCTGAGAGATGTTAGTTGTTGTAGCAACAGAAGTTCCTTAATGTTAAATTAAAATAAGTACATTCTTCTGTTATGGGGGAGAGTACCTTGTTCTCCTGACTGACAACCAGCACTCTTGCTCCTGGCCAGATAAGAGCATGTGGGGGTAAGGAGACGACTGACCAGGTTCTTCTCCCATGTGGTCAGTGGCAAGCGATGTGGAACTAGTGTATTAATCAGTGTAAAGTTTTAAATGCAGCAAAAACAGAAGATAGGGGATGCCAAGAATTGTTGTGTTAAGATATCCTACAGAGACAACAGATACTGCAAGCAGGTTGTTATGAGTTTAGTAAGATTATGTTAGGAAAAAGAAATGAGAGAGAAAAGAAAGCTCATTTGCCTAGCTTACCATTTTTAGTGAGCTTCCTTCCTCTTGCATTTTGACTGAGGTTCTGCTGGGCCTTTTGGCTCTTCTCTAGTGTCCTACGCACTGCAGATTCATATCGTTCCTTAATTCAGAAACACCTTTGAGTTAATTTTACTTATGCAAGTGGCACAGCCGGAACAACTCATCAGCATTGCTAGAAATAAAATACTCGATATCCACCATCAAAACTCACTCTCTCCTCTTTGAGCCTCTGCTTCCGCTTCTCTTCCACAGCAGCACGCCTCCTCTCCTCTTTGAGCCTCTGCTCCAGGAGTTTCTTCTTGCGCTCCTGCAGTTGTTGTTCATAGTAAAGCCTAGCCCGCTGCTCCCGCTCTAACCTGTTCAGTTCCCGAGAGGCTAAGAATGAACAAAGCAAAATGTATGTAAATATTATTAGAAATTGAGGCCAGTGTACTTGCAAGGACATGTGAATATTACCATCATGTAGGGGCCCACATACCAATTAGCTTCTGGTGCTCTTCTCTTCTTTCTCGTGCGGCTTTCAGCCTCTCGTCCACATTTAGTCCATTACCTGCCAGGATGCCAGGATAAGATATAATAGCAATTTTACTTACAAAAGTAAAAAAACATGGCCTAACATCCTAAAAATATGACAGCAGGGTCAGTGTGCTCTCACGAACCTGCAGCGGCCCGGGGAGTAACTGTGTTGCAGATGTTGACAGAACAAGTTGCTTTCTTCACTGTCGCTGAAATTGGTTTGTGATAAGAGCCATTTTCTTTCAGAGAAGAAAAAAAATGTATCTTATTCTGTGAAAAATTCTTTCATCAAGGCTTTATTTTTTAATAAAACTGATACTCATTACCCAGATACTTGGAATTGACTGCGTCTGTAAACAGACACAAGTTTATAAAGCTAAATTGTTTGAAGTGGCCCTTGGATACAAACTCCAATCAAATCAGCTTTTAAGAAGCTGTCCCGAACAGTGGTGGTTCAGGACTGTTTGGCCCCAGGGTCAGCTCCACATGAAAGAGCCTTTATAAATTGCCTACATATAAAAGGCTAGCACCTGATCAGTCCTCATGAGTACAGCTGAATCAAACACTGTAAAAGGTTAAGATAGAGTGGCACACGCAAGACTGAAGAGTAATTAGTTTAAACAAGGTGTTTCTTTAGGGCTATACCGTATACTGGTGTCATTAGTTTATTATGAAATATGTACAAACAGATGCCTCGTTATTTAGTTCACTGCAAAGATTTCTTAAGAGGAGTGCTTAATCTATACGATCAACTAATAATCAATATGGTGAAATGATTCTGTGGTTCTAATCTACAATCTCTGATTCAATGAAAAGGCAGTTTTGATAAGATAATCATAGAAAGCACAGAAAAAGGCTACTAACCTTCTGTTTTTTCATATCTGTTTCTCTTCCTTTGGCTTTCGATGGTACGTGTAGAAAGAGGTCCCTGCGATGGAGGGATGACACACTGTTTCTTCTGCACAGCCATGCTATGTACTGAACCTGGCATACCAATGCTCTCCCTTAAAACCCCCCTTTCCTTTCTCTCCTCCTCCTCCTCTTTTGAATTTCTATTTCAAGATGCCTCTGGGTCCTCGGTTAAGTGTGCTGTGCGTGGAACTGCCTCCTGCATCAGCTGCTTGTCCATCTGTGCCTCACAAATAAACAGGGAGAGGAGCAAGAATACAAAGCCTTTAGTTATACCGTGTCCAATGGATTGGAAAATATTAAGGCAGGATTGTTCACATTGAAAATTTCCTCCGGTCTCGTTCAGGGTTACGAAAGTCTGAAGAGATTCTGAGCCACTGTGAGTCTCATCTATAAAAAGGCTACTCCCCCTTTAAAGATCTCACCCTTGTGAGCTGCTCTGCTTTACTTTCACATAATATAGCTGTGTCACTTTAATTCCCCCACCTCACTGCCTCTTTGCTGGATGGAAGCAGGCAAAGGGATGCAGCATTTCCTGGAGGCCGTAAAAAATTGAAGCAAACCTCGGAGCTTGCCATCATGCATAATTATCATTGCGTCACAGCTGCAATATCCAATGACATATATTGCCTGGACATTAACTCGCTGTGATGCAGTTAGTGTTCATAACAGATGAGGCGAAAATGGCCTCTTTTTCCCTATGATTCATCTTTGGTGAATAAAATAGTCTGACCACTAGATGGAGGGCTTTCTTTAAAGAAACAGCTTCAGATCTCCACCCAGATTTGACACATGTGACATTTTTACATTTTTACATGTGACATTTTTACTTAAGGGTTTGTTGTTATTAATTTATGTGCTTTACCACTTGGATTTGAAGCAGTACATTATAACTTAGCTGACCAGCAGTCCATGTGGTACACTTATTTTTAACCTTAACCTGTCATCTCAATTTTTCTTACTAAAGTTTAAAAGATAGCAGCACCATTCAATAACTTTCCAGTCTACTTAGAAATCGACTGAAAACAGAAAGTGTGTATATCTCACATGGATATTTAATTTAAGGCTACAACATGATTTAAATGCAAAGTTTGATACCAGAGTGGTATTTTCCTGTTAGCTTACTTTCTTCATGAAGCTAATGAAGCTAAATTATCAGCTGAACTTTTTCTAAAAAGTATAAAAAGTTTAGCTTTTTATAATATAATTAGCAAATATCTACTGATAAATAGATGGTTTTGAGAGAAAAGAAAACATTTTATAGGCATCTTACATACAACTGTTAGCATTAGATTTAGCTAAAACAAAGTCTATACTGTCTCTGAGTAAACTTAGAATGATCCAATCAGGAACCAGAAAAGAACTGTGCTGGTGCAGTTTGACAGTTTGAGTTGAACTGTTAATAATAATAATAATAATAATAATTATAATAATGATAACAACTAGACAATGAAACTGTTTTTCACTAGGGTAAACTAATCCTAAAATAAATAAATAGATAAATAACTGTGTGGTGACTTACCTGTCTCAAGTATAGAAAAGAACAGAACGTAACTTACAGTTAGGACCAATCCTGTCTGTAGGAAATAATTACTAATAACACTAACAAGGTTGGTAATGTTGTGTTATGTGCATAATTACATGCAACTCAACTCTTTTAGCTCAGAGGAAAGACTCCTACTAACAGCTGCAATGAAAACAACTTTACAGCTTCTCATAATGTATTTTTCTTTCCAGGCCCTACATATTTTATGGTGAATGTGTCCCCCTCTGCCAGCTTAAACATATAAGCTTTCTTTTGTGCTCACTATAGAGATACAAGTGAGTCCAAATTATATTTTATCTTGTATAACATATCTTGATTTGGATCATAAACATGGCCTTTTGACTCTCGCTCCAAAGGCTTTTTTTTTTTTTTTTTTAAAAAGTGGTAAATGGCCTGTATTTGTATAACGCTTTATTTAGTCCCTAAGGACCCCAAAGCGCTTTACACTACATTGTGTCTTGCCCAAGAACACAACGACCAAGACTGTCGAAGCCGGGCTTGAACCGGCAACCTTCCGATTACAAGACGAACTGCCAACTCTTGAGCCACGATCGCCACCCCCAAAAAGTCAGGTATGTTAAACAGTCCTTCTAAATTCTGTCTCCTCTGCACTGTGAGCAGTGTTTTGGGTATCAGCTGACTGTTAAGCGTAGTGAAAGGATATTTGTTCCTTGTCTTTAGTTTCCTTCCAGGTATGGTGCTCTTTTTTTCAGCTGTGTCGTGAGCCAGAGCCAAACACAGTACAGCCAACTGCAGTGACAGCTCTTTGGCCACCAGGTGGTGTTTCCGTTCCTTTCTTTGGCCTTAAAGAGAGAAACATGGTAAGATGCAAAAATGTACAGGCTCTCTAAGCACTGTCAGTGATGTGCTCACACAATTTGACCACACAAACAGTCTCGCATGATTTTTGTTTGTCCATTATATGATAATAGGGTGTTTTATTATATATAGTAAATATTTCAATCCACATACATTAAAAATAATCACTCAGATTCTGACTATTTCTTTAGTTTCTGAGGTCATATAGGGTCAAATCCACCCAGGTCCTACGTGCTCACTGGTTAGCACAATGCCCCCTCAACACCACCAACAACAATGCCCTGTGGCTGTGTTTCACTGGTCAAGCTTGCCAGAGTCGTCATCCAAACAGTCTGAAATGTGCCCCAACGATATAGTACACCACAGTCAGCTGGTGTCCCCACAGAGTCAGTGGAGCATGAATAAGATGTTGATAACCAATCTACAACCAACAGCCAAAAGAGGTCTTTGGACACTGGACCTACACGGGATAAGGTTGCATGATTGGTATCAATTCATTCTGTGACTCATCTGTGACTCATCCTAGACGACATTGTCAAAGGTGTCACTTTCTCATGCATATTCATAAGTGTTACCTAAATATTCATCCATAATATAGACGATGCTCTGTTTTACTGCACAGTTATTAGACAGTTGTGTTTTGGAACTCTTATATTGTATAAAGAAGTTGACTTCAATTTAATTTTATTCATATAGTGCTAATTCACAACAGTTGCCTCAAGGCGCTTAATATTGCAAGGTCAAAACCCTACAAAATTAGCGAGAAATGCCCAAAAATCAAATGATCCCCTATGAGAAAGCAATTGTGACAGTGGGAAGGAAGAACTTCCTCATAACAGGAAGAGACACCTAGCAGCACCTGGATTAGCCCTCTGCTCTAACAAGCCAGAAGGTAAGAGGAAAGAGAATAGAAAAAAAGAAGAGCACAGAGAGACTAGAACGAAACAAAAACTATTGGAAATGATTAATTCATGTTAATTTTTGTTCTTTATCAAACCAGAAACACCACAGTGTCGACTGGTTTGGTCCCTAGCGTCATCATCGGTGCTTAAAGTTGAATTTGATGACAACATCCATCAGAGAATGAGGTTAGTGTATGAGACAACAGGGGCAACCAGTAACTTTGCACTACTGGTGACACGGTTACCAGCTCTCCTGGAGGAACTTAGGACATCTCCTCAACCCCTCTTAGCTGGTATTGAATCATGTAATTAACAGCAGAATCCCTCAACAGACACCGGTGACACCACAGGCTGGTGTCACTGAGCCGATCCAACACTTCCCACTGGTGGGAAAAGAATATATCTGTTACGGATCTAGGTAAAAACAAGGAAGCTAGTGCACAGTTAAAAACAGTGTTTTGTTTGAAATGCATTTACCCAAAATAGTTTCATACATGCATCACTTAAAATAGTCTTTGCATCATTTAATTAAGAGTGTTATCCATAGGCATTTTCCCCTATATGATAACAAAAATACAGTGTTTGCGTTATTTCCTGCGAGCAAATCTATTTCTTTTATTGTGAACAGTGATACCTCCTCTTAATGAGGTTGCCACATGCAACACTGACTGGGCCATCTAAATAATTTAGGGACTTGTTTCATCGGATACCAGGAACTTTAGACTTTGACGTATAGCTTACAGACTGGCTGTATGTGTAATTGATGAGATGATGAGTTGTACTTCAGCATGCAAGAGAAGTTGCATTGAATAGAAGTTGCTAAAGCATATCTCAGCTCGGCAAAATAATGCAACACAATCAAGGCTTTTGGCAAATACTTCTACTCCCCCTGTTAAAAACACATGCTGGTTCCTTAATCTTTCAAGTAAATAGCCCTATTGAAATAACAACAGTGACTCAATATTTAGGTCATCTTTGAAATCGCTCAAACTTAAATGGATTTGAAATGCAAGGCATTGCAAATATGGTTTAACATCATTTGGCGATTGCACGATGATGATAAAAGAAAATGCATGTGTGCCCCAGGACCAAATTGGGCGCAGCACCTTATTAATGATTAAAAGGCAGCATTCTTTCGGCTAGGATGGGCTGACATTTTGGTTACTTCCATGAAATCCTATCACTTGTTACACAGCAATATACTGATTACCCAAAGTTCACACAGTTTAAAGCACTTCCAGTAGATTTTTTTAAACAACCCTAACTTATGGCAACACTATGAAAATCTTAGAATTGTCTTTATATTCACATTGTAGCAAACTTGATTATTATTTAGTGCAACATACTTTCTAAATTGTACTTAAAACATACTTTCCAGTAGTGGTGTTGGAGCTTTGCAGGCTATATTAGGAAGATTCACTACAATAGAATGATCATGAACTATCTCATTCATTCATTCAAGCTTAATACATATATCCTTTGTAGCACTCAGAGCCTGTGTGGATTGGCAGACAGTGACGTCTCTCAGCGGTCCCTAGTTATAGTTACCAGTCTCGGGTTCAACACTCATGCACTATTCATTGGTGTATCACATCACTCCTGCCCAACTTTAGACTTGGACAAACCAAATTCTTTTCTGCGCAACTTTACTTTGTAGCCTTATTCTTTGTGCTGCGCAAATGTCTAAAATGTTTACGTAGTGTTTCTTCCATTTCCAGAGGGAAAAAAAGAGGAAAAAATAACAGCCTGCTTAGAGGAAGGACACAGGGGAATCATTCCTTCTGTATGGTATGTATGATCAGATTGTTTCAATTCCTTAGCAACACCAAGTTAAGTGAAAGATCAGCTGTACTGTAGCAAATAACTTTGGCAATTAGGCCTCAGTGTTTTTTCCTCAGTGTTTTTGCAATATATTTGAAAGACTGTTTCTTTGATGAGGAACCCTTTTGTGTCTTGGTAGATTAGATTCGGTTGAGTTAAAAAAAATTTATGTTTCAGAGCTGCAAAAATATTCATTTTTTTAGTTATTCTAAACTTCCTCAGTAAGCATCTCATGGCAGTGCTTAAGTTGGTATTGGTTTGAGCAGTTTGAAGCACTGATGCTTGTTTTACACATTCAGCAGAAAGTGTTGCAATGTATTGCTTTGTTTTTGGATATTAGTAAAAACTGAAAATGTAAAAAAGCAAAATTCAAAACAGCTAGAAAAGGTGACACATGCTAGGTAATTAACACCACAGAAATCCAATTCTCCTTATTTGTTTTTTAATCTTAGATAAATGAGAGAAAAATGGAATTTTCCAGTGTCCAAGCTGTTAATCGTGTTTTTGTGCTTATGTTTTCTTTTATCCTGGCACCTGCCCCACATTGTGCCACTTACCAAATTAATTATTTTAAGTGTATTATTTTTCACAATGCATGTGAAATGTATCCCCTCCAATTCATGTATTAAGGTCAGCCAATCTAAATAATTGAAAAGGCCTTTTTAAAGGGTAATCCGGGGTGTGGTAGTAGGTGACACCCTTCTTCTTGCATACCTTCTGTGCTGTGTTCTGTCCTTACACTTGCTTTTTATTTGTTGTTTGTTTTAGCATTTAATTTAAACAGTCCTAATAATTTAGCCTCTGTCTGCAGCACAGGCCAATAGTAAAGTGCCATGGTTTATTCTGCTAAGGTTTTGCAGGTGTGTTACTAAACAATGGGTTTTGTTGCTGTTTCTGGCAACAGAACATGCATAGAAAATATACAAAAAAAAAAACCCAACAAAACCCCCCCCCCGCACAGATCATTAGTTCACTCATGTTGATAAAAACAAAAGTACAAAATTGTTATGAAATTTTTATTGTTTTATTTTTTTCACAGAGCACTCGAGGATTGTCGTGAACCATGAAGCGCAGTAAGAACCGAGGACAAAAGGAGGACAGAAATGGAGGTATTGGCTAACATGGATGATTAGGTCAAAATAGCAGGGAGCCACCAACTCAAAACCCGGCAACCATTTTTTTCAAAATGTATTAGTATCCTGAATATAAAATACAAAAGTATCAGCTTTTGTATGCCAATCTTGTTAACATTTAAATTGCCTAATAGCTATTTGGATATTAGATAACTAATCCCGCACTGTTGCTTCTAATTGGTAGATGTAACATATCAAAAGGTCAGGAGGATGGGTTTCAAATTATGTTCTATGGTTTCATCTCTCTGTGTCCTCTTGGTGAAAACAGCTAATATAATGTCGCTACTATTAATGGTGTAAGGCAGGGGTGTCGAACTCCAGGCCTCGAGGGCCGGTGTCCTGCAGGTTTTAGATATCACCCTGTTTCAACATACCTGAATCAAATGATTAGTTCATTACCAGTCTTCTGGAAAACTCCAAGACATGTTGAGGAGGTAATTTAGCCATTTAAATCAGCTGTGTTGGATCAAGGACATATCTAAAACCTGCAGGACACTGGCCCTCGAGGCCTGGAGTTTGACACCTGTGGTGTAAGGCATTGGTGTCACTCTGGGAAGGGTAGTATTTTGGCTTTATTGCCTAAAGTAAATACTGGACTGCCACTCTCACAGCAGTCAGGCTACCTGCTGTATTCTCTTTTGTCTCTGCTGGGAGACACTGAAGGTATTTTGGGGTCTTCTCTTGTAATGACATTTTTGGAATTAACGCTGTTACTAAAATAACACGTTTTCCTCACTGTGTGTCTTTCATTTGATCTGCAGATGAGCCGGCAATTTTGGAGACAGAGGACCTGGATCGCCAGGGCATGTTCATGGGAGGAGGCGTGGACCCTGACACCATCTCACTGGCCTCAGTCACAGCTGTCACCACCAACGTGTCTAATAAGAGGCAAGAGTTCTGTAGTGCATGAACAGCAAGGACAGTACACACCCTGGACGTTCTCTGTTCAAACTGCTGCCATCCTGCAAAACCATTCAGAACCATAAAAATGAGAACCAGTGGACTGAGGAACAGTTTATCCTAGCATTTGCTTCCACTACTGAAGTTTCCACCTCACTGCACACTTGACTATAAACACTTTATGCTAGCTAAATTGTGTACAATGCCGCTCTGTTGGTGCTGCTAAGTTTATTTTTTATCTTTAATTACTTACCTATTTGTATTAATTCTGATTATTTATTATTTTTATTTTAATTATACATTGTATAATGACAATGAAGATAATTTATTTGCATCCGTCTCACTCTACATTAACCACGTTCACATTGCGATGCAGGTCAAAGCCAGACATCAAGATGGAGCCCAGCTCTGGAAGACCAGTAGACTATCAGGCAAGGAAAAGTTGTTATTGAGTGTATTTATGTTTTTATATTTAATATAGCGCTTCTTATACAATAGCAGACAAACATTTGGTTATCTAATTCCAGGTCAGTGTGACAGTGATTGAAGCCAGACAGCTGGTGGGCTTGAACATGGATCCAATGGTTTGCGTGGAGATCGGAGAAGATAAAAAGTACACCTCAATGAAGGAATCAACCAACTGCCCATATTACAATGAAGTGAGTCTGTCATTACAACATGTATAATAATTTATTAAAAGTTTATTAAAAGGGCAACTGTGCATCATTGTCATCAAAACTCTTTTTGCATCTCCAGTATTTTGTGTTCGACTTCCACGTCCCTCCAGATGTTATGTTTGACAAAATCCTGAAAGTGTCTGTGAGTTGTTTCGTTCCTTATAGTTAAACATAAAAGTCACTGATAACAGTTCCTTTTCACAAGCGTACTAAATGCTGTGTTGTTTACTTCCCTAAACCAAACTATAGGTAGTGCACTCCAAAAATCTTCTGCGCAGTGGGACCTTGGTTGGAAGTTTTAAAATGGACGTAGGCACAATCTACTCCCAGCCTGGTAAAGGATTATTCGAGATCACCTGTTTAAAAATATCACTACATTAATGATACAAATGCATTAATCAATATGTCTTCCTTGACTTGTAGATCATCAGTTTTACCACAAATGGGCTCTCTTGTCTGACCCTGATGACATCACAGCTGGCTGTAAAGGCTACGTTAAATGTGATATTGCAGTTGTGGCTAAAGGGGACACTATAAAAACTCCACACAAGGCAAATGAATCTGAAGAAGATGACATAGAGGGGTAAATAAAACACAGATCTATTCTTTTTTTAACATTTGAAACTAGTGAAGGAAACATACTAACTCTCTATTTCAGGAATCTCTTATTACCTGAGGGGGTCCCTGCAGAGAGGCAGTGGGCTCGTTATTACTTGAAGATCTACAGAGCTGAGGGGCTCCCCAGAATGAACACCAGCATCATGGCAAATGTGAAAAAGGCCTTCATAGGAGAAAATAAGGACCTGGTTGATCCTTATGTCCAAGTACAGTTTGCCGGGCAGAAGGTGAGTGCTAACAAAGCTGCCGTGTGTTCGTTGCCCTATGTAGCATTTTTTTTTCTCATCCAACTCAAAATCTAAATCTCACTGACATAACATAAGTTTACAATGTGTGATTACTACAGGGGAAAACATCAGTTCAGAAGAGCTGCTATGAGCCTATCTGGAACGAGCAAATTGTTTTCACTGAGATGTTTCCACCACTCTGCAAACGTATAAAGATCCAGCTCCGAGATTCGGATAAAGTGAACGATGTTGCGATAGGAACGCACTTCTTAGACCTGCGCAAGATTTCTAACGATGGGGACAAAGGTGATGCAACTATAAATGTTTGAAGAAAAAAGATTTTCTTTTAACATGTCGGTTTGTTTTGCCCTTGCAAGTTATTAGATTAAAATCCCTTTTTCTCTTTATTTTTCAGGCTTCCTTCCGACTCTTGGGCCCGCTTGGGTGAACATGTATGGCTCCACTCGTACCTACACCCTGATGGACGAATACCAGGAGTTAAATGATGGACTTGGAGAGGGCGTGTCCTTCAGAGCCCGTCTGCTCATCAGCCTTGGCATGGAGCTCCTGGACACCTCCTCCCCTGAAATTACCAGCTCCACAGAGGTGCAGGTGGAGGGAATACCCAACATCTCAGAGGTGAATGCCTGCCTGGATGGGCAGCCATGCAGATGGACCCAAGTGTTTCTCCCACTGATGGGTTATGTGCCTGAAATTACTGTGAATTATTAATAGTACCTGGTGTATTATTAATAGCTGTTTGCATCAATGTGGCTAAACACAGTGGTATGCCTCATAACATGGGATAAATTGATTGTTGTCAATATGTAATGAATTACAGTGCTTTGAACTTTTTTTTTTTTTACATTGATGCCACCTTTATATAAGTCTTTATTCACATGCAGATTATTATACTTGTCCATTCTTTTGTTTTCACAGACTGCAACTGGAAAGGTTGAGGAATTTTTCCTCTTCAGTTCTTTCCTGGAGGCCACAATGATTGACAGAAAGATTGGTGATAAGCCCATACACTTTGAGGTCACCATAGGTACTTTCCATCACCTCATTGTCAGTGTTAGTGTTTAGCAGACTTTTTGAGAAATTAGCATGCCTAATGACCTTTATTAAATATCTTTGCACAGTTTTATCCTTTACTATATTAGAATAATAGCTGTGTTGCTGTAGTTTTTTTTTAATATATCTACTATTATTGCTGGATATATAGTAAGTACCGCATCTTTTATGGTTTAACTGTTAACATCATGGTTGTTGCCAGGTTATTATGGAAATGAGAATGATGGAGTTGTCAAACCAAAAACAAAGGGGAAGAAGGGTGATGGAGACGAAGAGGAAACTGAACTGATCAACAATTCCAGTGAAGAGGAGATGGACGACGATGGAGACCTGCAGTCAGTGGCAACAACCCCACCCATGAAACCTGTCATCACCGACCGGTCAGAGCAATAATATCACATTCAATACTAAAGTTTTTAGTTCTTGCTTTGTTTTAAAAGATTGTAAAAACAGTTTATAAGTATTGATTTAGGTATTTTAAAAAATAACATATTAGATACGCTCAAATTTTAATCCACAGAAACTATTTCCATCTGCCATATTTTGAGAGGAAGCCGTGCATTTACATTAAGAGCTGGTGGCAAGACCAGAGAAGGAGGCTGTATAATGCCAACATCATTGACAACATTGCTGATAAACTGGCAAGTCATTCATTTACTTAAAACTAAGTTTGTCTAAGTCAACGCCAACATAATTTAAATCATTATCGTTATGTTGCTTTCATAGGAGGATGGACTGAATGATGTGCAAGAGATCATTAAAACAGAGAAGGCCTATCCCGAGCGCAGGCTTAGAGGTGTTCTTGAGGAACTCAGCCAAGGATGCAGGTCCGTGGTTACAAACTTAGGCTGCGCATTAAGTGTTTTTAATGATTGTAAACATTTGCACTCACCAAACCTTAACTCTTTCAGTCAGTTTCTTTCATTGGCAAACAAGGACCAGAGTCAGTCGGGCAGAACCAAACTTGACAAAGAGAGACTGAAGCTGTGCTTGTCGGAAGTGGTACGTAAACTCAAAAGAGTAATGTTTTATTTTTCCCACCTACTGATTATATTTGTACTGTGCTAACTGCTGAACCTCTTCCTCATTTTAGGAGGCCATTGGTCAGCAAGCTAAGACCATGAGGTCACAGGTGAAAAAAAGCACAGTGAGAGACAAGCTGAAGCTGGCTCAGAACTTCCTGTCGAAGCTGCGCTTTCTGGCTGAGGAAGTGAGATCTATGTCTATGTCTTTATTTACAAATAATCTATTTTGGTGCATTTGTATGTACTATAATGGTTATTCACTAACATGTTTAAATGAGGACTCATTCTTATTGCAGCCTCAACACAGCGTTCCAGATGTTTTCATATGGATGATAAGTAATGGAAAGCGTATTGCCTATGCACGTGTCCCCTCTAAGGACATCCTTTATTCCAGCATAGACGAGGAGAAGGGAAAAGACTGTGGGAAAGTCAAAACAATCTTTCTCAGGGCGAGTACCTAATATATTCTAATACAAACTCACAGTTTATAATGAAACTTTTCCTTATCTGTATTCTGTGTTCTGCAGTAGCTAAAGTGTTTTGTATTTCCTCTTAAAAAGATCCCTGGCAAAAAGGGCTTTGGACCAGCTGGATGGACAGTGCAATCCAAGATAGAGATTTATCTGTGGCTGGGTCTGAGCAGGCAGCGCAAAGACTACCTGAGTGGCTTACCTAATGGATTTGAGGAAAATAAGTTGTCCAGAGGACCCGGCTTGCCAGCCTCACCACCCATCAGCCTCACCTACATGAGTAAGGCCATTTTGCAGCTCACCCACTTCTTACACCAGCTTTTCTCATAACAGATATCTACCATTCACACTGTGGCTAAAGGGAGAAATTATGCCCATTTACAGCTGTATAAATGTATTCTTAAACTTTACTAGATTAGCTTTGTGTGAATCAGTTCAAAATTGTCCTTTACCATATAGTTATATTTACTCTTTTATGGCCTTCCTCGCTTTAAGCCAGCTTTCTTCTGATTGGCTGCCGGTGGGTGGACATGCTATGCTCACAACATAGACTCAGTTTAAAAGATTGGCATAGTCACTATGGTGTCACCCACTGGTTAGTGAGGTCCTGACATGAAGCCTTAGACAGATTTGTATCTTGGTGTAAAACTGGTCTTTATGAGCGAGGGGTGGATTTGACTGAGATTTATCGCCCATTCAATAGAAACTCATCAATCACAAAGTTTTCATTTCTTTAAGGTGGCCTTTATTGTTTTTCTGAGCCTTAATAGTAATGAACAATCACACATAATTTCCAAACCATAAGGGCACCTCCTGCTGGTCATTAGAGGGATTTGCTACTTGGCTTCATTTTTTACACCTGGAAACTGCAACCTGTCTTTTATATGGAGTGTATGGCAAACAAACAAAAAAAAGTATAATATCTCTAAATCTAACTTAATCAAGAAGTACTGTTATATACTTCTTGAGTCACTTATGGGAATTGACTTCTCTGTAGTGAAACAAATCTTCCAGCTGAGGGTCCACATGTACCAGGCTCGCAGCCTGTTCGCCGCTGACAGCACAGGTCTGTCCGATCCATTTGCAAGAGTTTTCTTCTCATCGCAAAGCCAAGTCACTGAGGTGGGCAAGCTCAAAAGTTGTTTTTTTTAAATGAGATCACCTGCTAGCACGGAATTTTATTTACTTGAGAACCTGTTCTCGATCACTTTAAACGTTTTGTCTTCTTGCAGGTGCTGGCTGAGACCCTCTGCCCCACGTGGGACCAGCTGCTGGTTTTTGAGAATGTGGAGTTGTTTGGGGAGGCCAGTGAACTGAGAGATGACCCTCCTATTATTGTCATTGAGCTCTATGATCAAGACACAGTGGTAAGGGTTATTTTGATATACAGAGGCCTTACAGCAGTCTTACCATGATCCTTCATCTTTACATGTTGAAATGTATGACTAACCAAGTCACAAGAGACTAAAAGAATCATGTGGTATACCGGCAATATTTTTATTTTTATGATTACATTGTTTTTGGTTTTTTTTTGCATAAATGGTTTGGTTGATTTCATTGAGTTTGTCTTTGTCTCCATAGCAACCTGACATGAATTATATCTGAAGGAATGTGTTTGCTGACTGACTATTTTATATTATCTCCTGACAAAAACACCATTGTTTTGGATGACCCTTTGGATAAGTAGAGTGTGGATTGGCTTGATGTACTGTAGCAGCACTGTCATGTGTGCAGAGTAGATTCCTTTGAAAGGCATGCAAGAGGAATAAGATACGTCCATAAGGACCTGATGGACCCTCGTGATTAACTTATCCCTGTTGCATTCCTTTAAGTAAAACTTGTGCTTTTGTATGTGACCAACAGGATTTTTGACTTTTTATAACCACTAACTGCAAGAAAGATTAAGTTGCTTTTTTCTTTTCTTTTTTTTATTAGATATTCACTAATTTTCTGAATGTGCATAAATGCATATCTGTTTTGCAGTTCACTGGTTATTTTAGGGATCTTTCATTGTTTACTTTGTCTTTTATCTTCAGTCCTTTTTATCTAGTGTGAAACATGTGCACCTTGAGCCATGTTTCTTCCTGCTAATAGGACTAATTACTTCACAATCAGCTCTCTAATTGCTTTTTTAAATGCACTCATTGTAATATAAACACTAATACGGTAAGCCAAGAAGAGCATTTTTTAAAAATAATCAGATCAGATGTAATTTTTCACTACGTCTGGTCCTTTGCTTTCAGGGTAAAGCTGACTTCATGGGCAGAACGTTTGCTAAGCCTGTGGTCAAAATGGCTGATGAGCACTACGGTCCCCCACGTTTTCCTCCCCAACTGGAGTACTATCAGATCTACCGTGGAAACTGCACCGCTGGAGAAATGCTGGCAGCCTTTGAACTGCTGCAGGTTAGCTTTCCAAAGAATAGACACCCTCAACCCGTGAGCTTATGCTTCCATCACTTCATTTGCTTCATAGTTCTTTATATCGTCCTTTAGATTGGCCCCAATGGAAAAGCTGACCTACCTCCCATAGATGGTCCTACAGATATAGACCGTGGCCCAATCCTCCCAGTACCACTGGGGATCAGACCAGTGCTCAGCAAGTACAGGATTGAAGTAAAGACTTCAGAATAGCTTTGACATCATCTGTTAATTGACAGACATTCACTAAAAGAAAGTAAAACATCTGTAATGTCAGCTAACCTTTGTTTTCTTTAGGTTTTGTTCTGGGGCTTGAGGGACCTGAAGAGGGTGAATCTCGCCCAGGTGGACCGGCCTCGCGTGGACATTGAATGTGCTGGAAAGGGAGTTCAGTCTGCCCTCATCTCCAACTACAGGAAAAACCCCAACTTCAGCACTCTTGTCAAGTGGTTTGAAGTGGTACCGTACTGGCACTATTGATATATTTTTCCATCAATGCATTTACGTTCAAACATAGAACTGAAGCTTGGGTTGACTCATGTCAGTCACCACGCCTGCTCTGCAAGAACTCACTCTGGATTTTGTGTGTCAGGACTTACCTGAAAATGAGTTGCTTCACCCGCCGCTGAACATCCGAGTAGTGGACTGTAGAGCTTTTGGCCGCTACACTTTGGTTGGCTCTCATGCTGTCACCACTCTGCGGAAGTTCATCTACAGGGGAGCTGACAAGCAAGCCAATAACTGGTCCACTACAGGTATCAAATAACTGAAAAGTAGAATATATGTTTGCGCCGTACAGTATTGTCTGACAGTTTGTGATGATGATTTTTTTTCTTTTCAGAGGAAATTATTGTTGTCAGCATGGATTCTGAGCCTTCTTTTAAGAAAGTGGAAACTGTGGTCAAACTTGACTGTGTAAGTGTAACTTTTTGAAAATTACAGAAATAAAAAATACAAAGTAAACACAATCTGGTGTTCCTTTGTAGGGCTCTGATGCTGTGGTCAAAGTTGAGGTAAGTAGAGATCTGTGCTTGCTTGATTTATAAATCAAACTCCATTATTTCATAGTGAATCAAGATTTTTCAAAGCCTCAATCAAAAGATCTGTGTTACTTTTATAAAAAGGATGATGAAAAAGGGAAAAAGAAGAAGAGGAAGAAGGGTGATGAGATGGAGGAGGAGGAACTTGATGAGAGCATGCTGGACTGGTGGTCCAAATATTTCGCTTCCATTGAAACTTTGACAGAGGTAACAAGCCTTCTTTTGACTGATTATATAATTCTAATAATGTTACTAAGTATGATGATGCAGTACTACACGAAAGTTTTGAGTTGTGTCTCATTTCTTTATGTTTTGCTTACGGACTTTTAAATTTTTTTAGAGTGTTCTTGAGCAATAGTTCTCCAGGATTTCTGTGGGACTTTCAGAGTTTTTCTTTGGATATTGGCTGCTTTTTCACTTATTTAGAGTCCAGTTCTTCTACTTGACCATTTTCCGAGAAACTGCTTTTTCTTTATTTATTATCAACGACCTGTCTAAACATAAAAAGACTTAGGGTGGACCGAGGGATGAACAAGTGTTTTTAACCAAAAAGGCGTTTCCCAAAGAGTTATTAGCCAAAAACTTTGCATATATCGCCATTATGTGCAATCTGTCCTTTAAAAAATTAAAGAAACTGGTAAAAGTGGAGGACAAAATCAAAAGCAGCAGGCCTAAAAACTATCTACAACAGATGAACAATATCTGAACATCATATCATTAAGAAGAAGGAAAAAAGGCCATCAAGAAATCACACAGAATCTGAGAGATGCATCTCCTTAGGTTGATCTATCTACTGCTCATTCAAGCCTCATCAGAAATGCTCTCAGTGGAAGGATGGCTGTCAAGAAGCCATTCTTAAGAAAGAGAAACAGGGAGAAAAGGCTGCAGTGTGCCAAATAACAAAAGAACTGAGCTGAAAATCAGTGATAATGGGTCTAATAGTGTGATGAATTCTAATCTGAAACTTTGGGTTCAAATGATCGTCGGTATGGATCAAGGAGATCAGGAGAGAGGTACAACACTGAGACACTATCAGTAATAGACTGGCCGTCCCGGACCTCAACATTACTGATGCATTGTGGGATAATCTTTGCAAAGAATGGAACAAAAGGCAGTCAACATCCGGAGAAGAGCTTTGAATGTCCTTCCTAAATCCAGGAGAACTATTCCTGAAAACTATTTAAAGAAATAACAAGAAATCTTTCAAGCTCATTCGATCTGTACAAACAGTTCTTTCTTTATATATAACATTTCTGTATTTGTTTTCATGTTTCAGTCAATCATTGCAACTATTTTCAAATTTCCTTTCAAAATAAAAGGCAGCTCAAGACTTTTGCACAGTACTGTAGATTGAATTTTCTTTAAGACTTTATTTAGACTTAATGGATCTTAACCTTGATATTATAGGTGATAAGTAGGAGGTCTTGTTTGATCTAGACAGTTAAGAAATAGAGCTTTACTCTTTCAGTCACTCAAGGCTCAAGAGGCAGCTCTCTCAGACTCAGAGGACAAAGATGACATGGACATTGCAGATGGTGGAGGTAAAAAAAAGATGAAACCTTAAATTTCTTCTTTTTTTTCATCAGTTTTAAAATTCACTAATTGCATCTCCATATGTTTTTGTGTTTGCTGAATATTGTTTTTATGTGCTTTAATAAAAATCTGTGATGATCATAGTTTGACACGTGTGCCTAAGTTTAAAACTCATCCTTTATTAGCTCACTAACTCTGTTGTTTTGTTCTACAGTGCAGTAGTGAACCTCATAGCCTTCATAGCCCAAGAATGCCTCCATGTAGATGCTGACATGAATCCAAATTTCCATTCGTAGGACAATTGCTTGTTTTCTTCTCCCATACATGCATATTTGTCATATGCTAACCATGAAAGTTGTCAATAACAACACAGTGACTAAAAACACAAAGATGATGGAGCATGGCACACAATAAAGAATCAGCTAATACCTACAGCTTACCTGGAGGATCCCGTCACAATACCAAGCATTCTCACTGATCTCTATACTTCAGGAGTTCAATGGCATGCTTGCTTTGTACCGTAATGGCAACTTTCATGTGGAATTCATGTCTCGAGCGCTCTGCTCCTTCTCCCCGTCCCTGTGTCCTCGCTACTAACCTGTACTCAGATATCAAACCTGATGACTCTCCTGTGAAAGGCACAAAGAAGGGAAAAGGAAAGAAAGATAAGAAGAAACCGGCGGTCGATCCTTATGAGAAGAAAAAGCCAAAGCTGGATGAGCTGAAGGTATACAGTTGTGACTGCGACATACAGACACGGTCTTAGAAAACAAGTCATTCCAAACCTTTTATGTGTTTATATATACACTTATCTGTGTTCAGGTGTATCCTAAGGAACTGGAAAGCGAGTTTGATAACTTTGAGGACTGGCTGCACAGTTTTAACCTTTTCAGGGGAAAAGCTGGTGATGATGATGATCAGAATGTGACAGATGAAGATAGGATTGTTGGAAAATTCAAAGTAAGAAATTGTCTCTTCTTTTTCATTGATAATGAAAGTCAAAGCTCTTTAAATAATTCTTTTATATTTTCCTCTGAATACCCTTTCATTTGTATTGCTTTGTCAATTCAGGGTTCGCTGTGCATGTACAAAGTGTTGGATGATATGCCAAGAGACATGAACTTTGATTCCAACATGGGAATGTTTAATAACATTCCTAGCAATGATCCCATTAATGTCCTTGTTCGGATCTATGTCATCAGGGTAAGCTATGTGCTCTGCTGTGAATATTTATTTCAATATTCTGGGAAGAGGTCCTTTAGCTCCTTTGAGTGCTCATAGTCAGGTTCATACCAGGGGTGCTAGCTTGTGGATGGTTCTGAGCTCTGCATACGTTAGCTTTAGCCACTTTGCCTTTGACAGTTTCTTTCAAATACCCACCCACATTTGGACATGTTTAAGGCTGACTGGCTGGTTAGCCGAGAATGCTAGACTTACTTATTATTATCATACTCAAATGTATCCAATTTTTTTCGTAGGCAACTGATCTGCATCCAGCAGACATAAATGGTAAAGCCGACCCCTACATTGCAATAAAACTTGGAAAAACAGAGATAAAAGACAAAGAGAACTACATCTCAAAACAGCTGAACCCGCTGTTTGGCAAGTAAGTAATTTTAGAGCATCGTGGCCTTATCTATACGATCTTACAAGTTTTTATTTTTTCTGAATATATTGAATTTTAATTAAAACCTTAAAAAGAAAATCTGTCTCTTATTAGATCCTTTGATGTGGAGGCCACATTCCCAATGGATTCCACATTAAATGTGTCAATTTATGACTGGGACTTGGTGGGAACCGATGATCTCATTGGAGAAACCAAAATTGACCTCGAGAACCGTTTCTACAGCAAACACAGAGCCACATGTGGTATCACACGTGCCTACGCCATGTAAGAATCACACAATCTGTTTGACTCAAATAGCATTAGCCAACATGAAAGTGAAAACAAAAAAACCCAGTACTTTAATTTGTTCATTTTTAATAGATGCACTGCTCTTCACCACAAACTTTACTACAAATTCAGTCAAATGAAAGCGTTCAGCTAGCTAACATTATAGCTCACAGCTACCATTAATAGTTAACCTGTTGCTAGTCTGTCTTCATAGATATCAAGAAAAACCTAGTTCCTGTTGTACTTAAAACTGCTTATGATAAAGTTTGGAGTAAAGACATGATTTCTCGAGAAGCCCAACTGGGTAACAAGGCAATTAAATTCATCTCCAAAACTGGGCAACTTACATCAAATCAGTCTAGATCAGGGGTGTCACAAGCCAAGGCCCAGGGCCCAGAATTGGCCTGGCAAAGGCTCCTAATCTGGGCCACTGGATGGGTTTGTAAAATGAGAAGGAGGCATACACTTTTACTTTCATACATTTTACAGCTTTTTCTGCAAGACATCCACATGGCCAGTTGTACTTCACCAAAGTAATTAAGTCACAGTTAAACAATTAATTAACATAAAAGTGGGCCATGGCCCATGATGTAAAATGAGTTTGACATCCCTGGTCTAGATGAATTTGATTTGTGTTAAAGTCTTCCTTTAATATCAAACCCAACATATCTGTTTGTTTGTGTGTGTGTGTGTGTGTGTGTGTGTGTGTGTGTGTGTGTGTGTGTGTGTGTGTGTGTGTGTGTGTGTGTGTTTGTGTATGTCAAGGTTTTTTTTAGAGTTTTAAAATGTCACCATTTACTTTCATTTGATTATAGTTTTAAAAATGTTGTTTTTTAACCCTTTTTTGTAGCCATGGTTACAATGTGTGGCGTGACCCGATGAAACCCACGCACATCCTGGCTAAGCTGTGTAAGGATGGCAAACTGGACGGGCCTCACTATGGTCCTGCAGGAAGAGTGAAGGTGGAGAATCGTGTCTTCATGGCACCAACAGAGATAGAGGATGAAAATGGTATTCAATGACCTTCTGTTTCTCCCACTTCATTTTCTCAGTAACTTACTAAAGAAAGGCAATATTGCTGTAGTGGGACATACTCTCTCCAATACTTGTTGTGTGCTTGTTTGTGAGGTTGGTAATGCACAATTTCATGCTGGTACTACTGACAAACTGGTCTGATAAATGCCAAAAAGTTGATTCTGTTCATCAACTTTTTGGCATTTACTTACCTGGATGATTGAGCACGCATCAAGTCTGATATATGCTTAAACAGTTTAAAGGGAAAGCTTAATTTTGTTTGATAGTATTTGCTTTAAAAAATACACAGATTTTTGTGATGATGTTTGTCAGGTCTGAAGAAGCAGACAGATGAACACCTTGCCCTTACTGTGCTGAACCACTGGGAAGAAATTCCACGAGTTGGCTGCAAGCTGGTCCCAGAACACGTGGAGACCAGACCACTGCTCCACCCTGATAAACCAGGAATTGAGCAAGTGTGTAAACTTATTTAAATATAATAACTTGTATGTTAGAATTAGCTTCTACAGATTATTTGCATATTGAAAAACAAAGAATTTTTTTCTTGTACTTTGTTTAGGGAAGAATTGAGATGTGGGTGGATATGTTCCCTAAAGATATGACAGCACCTGGTCCTGCACTTGACATTTCACCAAGGAAACCAAAGAAGTATGGTTTCAACAGTCGTCTTGCAGCTTTAACACACACAGTATAAAGTTCAAAACCATCTTAATGTATTTGAATAAATGGTGTAGTTTAATTTGAGGTTTTTACCAATCACTATTGATCATTGATTAGTGTTTTTGCGTTTGTACAGGTTTGAACTGAGGGTCATAATTTGGAACACAGATGAAGTCGTTCTGGAGGATGATGACATCTTCACTGGCGAGAAATCTAGTGATATATTTGTGCGAGGGTAATAATGTATCTTTTGTTTTTTGTTTATTTGTGTATGAGCAGAAGTCAGTCAAATCAGATTCCCGACATGGAAACATTTACAAACCCCCCTTTTCTCACAGTTGGTTAAAAGGGCAGCAGGAGGACAAACAGGACACTGATGTCCACTATCACTCCATCACTGGGGAGGGGAATTTCAACTGGCGCTTCATCTATCCATTTGATTACCTCATGGCAGAGGAGAAGATCGTCATCTCAAAAAAAGAGTCCATGTTCGCGTGGGATGAGACTGAGTACAAGATCCCTGCTCGTCTTAACCTGCAAGTGTGGGATGCCGACCATTTCTCAGCAGATGATTTCCTGGGTATTGTCAAAAATCATTAAGCTAAAAATCATCCCTACTCATACAGAATTATTAGGCAAGTTGTATTTTTGAGGAATAATTTTATTATTGAACAACAACTATGTTCTCAATGAACCCAAAAAACTCATTAATATCAAAGCTGAATGTTTTTGGAAGTAGTTTTTAGTTTGTTTTAGTTTTAGCTATTTTAGGGGATATCTGTGTGCAGGTGACTATTACTGTGCATAATTATTAGGCAACTTAGCAAAAACAAATATATACCCATTTCAATTATTTATTTTTACCAGTGAAACCAATATAACATCTCCACATTCACAAATATACATTTCTGACATTCAAAAACAAAACAAAAACAAATCAGCGAGCAATATAGCCACCTTTCTTTGCAAGGACACTCAAAAGCCTGCCATCCATGGATTCTGTCAGTGTTTTGATCTGTTCACCATCAACATTGCGTGCAGCAGCAACCACAGCCTCCCAGACACTGTTCAGAGAGGTGTACTGTTTTCCCTCCTTGTAAATCTCACATTTGATGATGGACCACAGGTTCTCAATGGGGTTCAGATCAGGTGAACAAGGAGGCCATGTCATTAGTTTTTCTTCTTTTATACCCTTTCTTGCCAGCCACGCTGTGGAGTACTTGGACGCGTGTGATGGAGCATTGTCCTGCATGAAAATCATGTTTTTCTTGAAGGATGCAGACTTCTTCCTGTACCACTGCTTGAAGAAGGTGTCTTCCAGAAACTGGCAGTAGGACTGGGAGTTGAGCTTGACTCCATCCTCAACCCGAAAAGGCCCCACAAGCTCATCTTTGATGATACCAGCCCAAACCAGTACTCCACCTCCACCTTGCTGGCGTCTGAGTCGGACTGGAGCTCTCTGCCCTTTACCAATCCAGCCACGGGCCCATCCATCTGGCCCATCAAGACTCACTCTCATTTCATCAGTCCATAAAACCTTAGAAAAATCAGTCTTGAGATATTTCTTGGCCCAGTCTTGACGTTTCAGCTTGTGTCTTGTTCAGTGGTGGTCGTCTTTCAGCCTTTCTTACCTTGGCCATGTCTCTGAGTATTGCACACCTTGTGCTTTTGGGCACTCCAGTGATGTTGCAGCTCTGAAATATGGCCAAACTGGTGGCAAGTGGCATCTTGGCAGCTGCACGCTTGACTTTTCTCAGTTCATGGGCAGTTATTTTGCGCCTTGGTTTTTCCAAACGCTCCTTGCGACCCTGTTGACTATTTTGAATGAAACGCTTGATTGTTCGATGATCACGCTTCAGAAGCTTTGCAATTTTAAGACTGCTGCATCCCTCTGCAAGATATGTCACTATTTTTGACTTTTCTGAGCCTGTCAAGTCCTTCTTTTGACCCATTTTGCCAAAGGAAAGGAAGTTGCCTAATAATTATGCACACCTGATATAGGGTGTTGATGTCATTAGACCACACCCCTTCTCATTACAGAGATGCACATCACCTAATATGCTTAATTGGTAGTAGGCTTTCGAGCCTATACAGCTTGGAGTAAGACAACATGCATGAAGAGGATGATGTGGACAAAATACTCATTTGCCTAATAATTCTGCACTCCCTGTAAGAGCTTGTTTGTGGAACACCACTAACACAGCAGGCAACATTGTAAATTTAGGCGTAATGACATTAAGATGGCTTAACCTTCGTACTTATTCGACATTTACTCTAGAAAAAATGTCTTTATAGGTGCAATTGAGCTGGACTTGAACCGTTTCCCACGTGGCGCCAAGACTGCCAAGCAGTGTACCATTGAAATGGTGACAAATGAAGGAGAGATGCCCATGGTCTCCATCTTCAAACAGAAGAGGATCAAAGGCTGGTGGCCCTTTGTGGCCAGGAATGAAGAAGATGAGTTTGAGCTTACGGTCAGTCACACCAAAGCACCACCTGAAATCATGGTTCTAAATAGGGAATGACTCAGTAAAGCACACTGTTTCATAACATATCTCCAGGATTAAACGTGTAGTTAAACCTTTGTATGCTGACAGAGTTCACTGGTCTCACCCACATTATAAAATGAGTTTGACATCCTTGCTTTAGGTAATAGCGTGAATCCATATCACTCATACTGTTTTTTGTCTTTACAGGGAAAAGTGGAAGCAGAGCTGCACCTTCTGACAGGAGAGGAGGCAGAGAAAAGTCCAGTTGGTGAAGGCCGAAATGAACCAGAGCCACTGGAGAAACCCAAGTATGAAGGATGTTTTCCTATCATCCATTTCTTTTGATCGAATTTTTTCAGCGGCATGGTCAAGTATATTCTTTTGGCTTCTACATAAACCCCTCCTATAAACAGAAACAGTCACATACTAAATGTTGTGTCTGTGTACACATACCTGTACCTGCACAGACACATGCAGGTTTAAAGGTTGACAGTCTGAACAAATATCATTCAACAGGTAAGGGGAAAAACAGAAAAACAGAGAACAAAATAGATATAGTGGTAAATGAATTGTTAAACCAATTATTGTAAAAAAAACAAAAAACAAAAAACACCTGTTAAACAATCAATAAAAAAACATATAAAAAACAATATGAAACTTGCATAAAAAGCAATAAGCGATTTCATGAACTGAGGAAAGACAGTTGAAGGAATTTGCTTCAGTCAAGCGCTGGACTTAGACCTAGGATCTTCTTTCTTTACTCGGTAAGTTGCTGTTTCTTATCCTTATTTCTGACTAGAATTATTTTTCCCCATCCTGCTTTCTGCTTTATTGTTGTTTCAGGGAGTCCACTTACTTTCAAAGCATTAACTCAGTTTTAATGTAGAAAAAGAATAACAGTAAAATGCTCCAAAGTCCTTCAAATCTGTAATACTGAACGTGCACATTTCTGTCCTTCTAGCCATCCTGACACCAGCCTTCTGTGGTTCCTCACTCACTATAAGGCCATTAAACAATTGGTCTGCATTCAGTACAAATGGCTGGTCATCAGGATTGTCACTGCTCTCCTGCTGCTGCCTGTGCTCACTCTTTTTCTCTACAGTATGCCCAGTTACATGGTGAAGAAAATGCTGGGAGCTTAAGCTCTGCACTGGGTTTCAGCAGAATAATCGTAGAACTTCTGACTCAGTCTCTCCTCCAAACTTCCTGTGCACTTTTTCTATTGAGTCAGTACTTTTAAAACTAAATAAAAGCAATGAAACAATACATTAAAATGTACAAAGTTATACCAAGAAAATAACATGCACTAAGAAAGGATTCAGAAAACCATATTCTTTAAGAAATCTGCCAAATTAACTTTCACACACCCATGCTACAGTACTGTTTGGCCTGTTCATGCTGCTCATAAATCAATATACTTAATAATAGTGAAAAAAGTCAAAAAATGAAAATAAAAATCGGGATGTTAGACGTTATTCATATGCCCAAAATTGGTCATTTTAGCCTAGGTTGCCAGGTGGTTGAGGCGACTTTTGTTGTGATTTGGCGCTATATAAATAAAATTGAATTGAATTGAATTAAATTGAATTGCTAAGCATGTAAAATTCAAATTTTATGGATTTAAATGAGATGTTATTGTCATTAAAATAAAAGGATACATTGGAGTTGCAGGCGTAATACATGTAATTTTAGCTCATTGCTAGGTTAACAGGCAATGTGATGAATGTGATGGGTCTATGTCTGTGAAGGTCCTCAGTCATCCAGGTCATCCGAGAAGCTTCTTCAGAACTGAAGAAGCTTCTCGGATGAGAGGTGAAACGTCTTCAAGCAACTTAAAGAAGTCCAGACGCTTTTCTTTGCAAGCTCCTTTGACAATGTGATGGGTCATACAGTACAATCTGATGTAGATAACAATCTGCAGAGGCATGTACTTATGTGACAAATTTGGTTGCTCAGCTCTTGATGATGTGTTTGTGGACAAAGAAAAAAAAAACACACACTGACAGCGATTTCTTTCATTATAGAGTTTTATTCCTAAAGTAGAGTTTTAATAAAAATGCTTTATAATGGAAAAGGAAAAAGAAGTATAGTCACTGGAAGAAGGATAATCAAGAGCACCGCCTCAACAGATGAAACCTAGTTTATTTCTTTTGAGATATAAGAACTTAAGCCTTGTGATAGATTGGCAGCCTGTTAAGGGCGTCGCAGGGATTGGTTTCAGCAACGCTCACAACCTTGAACTGGACAAGCAAAAGAAAATGGATGGGTGGATGCATGGATAAGTACTAAACATATAATGCACCTGAAAAAATAAAACAGAGAGGTTAGCAGTCACTTCTGCATGGTAACAAGTTGGAGGCAGCAAAGCAGAAGCTCATTCCTGAAATAAAACCCAGACCTAATACCTTCAGCAGTTGCTTAAGTATATTTTACTATGGTAAAAGTGGAATGAAAAAGGCTGCTACATACAATATGTTGAAAAGATAGAAGAATTATTTTCTAGTGTTTCTATTGGTGGCTATTGGTGGCTATGGCTCAGAAGGTAGAGCAAGATGCTGACTAAGTGGAAGGTTGGTGGTTTGTTCCCTGGTTGAGTCTGTATGCCAGTATATACTTGTGATACTGAAGCCCAAGTTACTCCTGATCCATTCACTGTGAATTGCAGATGGCCCCTCCTCCCTGAGTCTGGTTCCTGTTAAAAGAGAGTTCATTAACAAACACCTGAATGCTCCAGACCAGCAAACTGCCAAAATAATGATTTTATAGAGGTGCTCACATTTGCTGATGATCAATTAGCCAAGTGCATTTTGACTAGCATCACCTGGCTGCTACTTAATTCTTAATGGAATCAGTTATGGTGTTAAACAGGTAACCAGTAACCTTTGCTTGTTACATCATGTGGGTATTTCCTCCATGCAAGTAATCAATTATTTTGCTTATCTGTGGGCCAAAATGGCTTTGGCTTCTTTAACGTCTTTTTACATCTCTGTACTCCACCAGCCGTCCAGATGTTGCCCTCCTCTGGTTCCTCATCCCCTTCAAAGCTGCGAAACACCTGATTTGTGACCAGTACAGGTGGCTGACCATCAAGATTGTCACTGCTCTACTCCTGCTGGCCATCTTTGCTCTTTTCATATACAACATGCCTGGATACATGGTGAAGAAGATGCTGGGAGCTTAAGAGAAACAGCTGAGGTTTTTACCTTTTCAAAGACTGCGTGTTCAGTGATAACTTGTATTCTGTTGTGAATTATTTCAGCTTTACAATATCATAAATTAACCACTGCATTGTTAAACAGGCGCTATCACAGTAACACTACTGATAATACTTATTACTTGAGTGTGTCTGATATTGTTTATTAATGTGTACAAAACATATTAGATGGTTTTTTTTGTTGTTCTTGCAGTTTTTCTTGTTTGTTGAAATAGTGTTTTCTGTATTTTCAGTGCTTGTTTTTAAAATAACTGAACATTAGTCACCTTCATATGTTGTACTGGTTTAAAAGTGAGTATATTGTGTTTGAATTCAGGTTTTTTGCTTTGCATCTGTGTATGATATTTTAAATTTGTGAATAAACTGAGATCTGGACAATCCATTTATCAGAGGGTTATGTCATCTCTACATGAATGCCTTCTTTGTTTAGTGCTCAATAGAAAACTAAAAAAAGAATGCATGCAGTGTTGTTTTGTCATCAGTGAGTATGGGGTTCAAATATGTTGGTTTTTTCTCACTTATGTTTTTAATGTAGTACAAGCCAATTGGTGATAACCTCTAGATGTTCGGAAAGAAAATTGGTTTGTCAGTTATTTGATGTTATTTGTCTAACGCAGTGTTTATAACTCTATACTCCACCAGCCGTCCAGATGTTGCCCTCCTCTGGTTCCTCATCCCTCTCAAAGCTGTGAAACGCCTGGTTTGTGACCAGTACAGGTGGCTGACCATCAAGATTGTCACTGCTCTCCTGCTGCTTGCCATCATGGCTCTTTTCCTGTACAACATGCCAGGATACATGGTGAAGAAGATGCTGGGAGTTTAAAATAAACAGCGGAATTTGACTGTTTTTACACTGTAAAGAAAGCATTTCACTGGTGTTTTTGAAGGGGGGCGGGGGGACAGTACTGGGTCTGTAATCCAGTGTTTTTGTATTGTATTTGGACTCTGGATTCTCCTTTATTTAATATTCTAAGATTTAGTGTATACGCCTGGTTTTGCTTTTAGTTGTTTTTCTGGTTTGTGTACTATTTGTAGTTTCTAGTCTTGGCCTTGTCTTCATTTTTGTTTAACTCTTGTCTCCGCGTTCGGTGTTCTCTTTCTGTCTCCCCAGTCAGTCTTGTTTCCATGTCTGTTTTTCTGTGGTTATCGTACTTCCTGTTTTATTTTGAAAATCTCTCACCTTTTGTTCAGTGTGCTCAGTTCCGCTTCCCCTGTCCTGTTAGTCTGTATTAGTTCCAGTGTGTTTCCTCCTGTTTCCCATCCTCTCGTTATCCTGTGTGTATTTAAGTCGTCCGTCTTCCTCTGCTTGTTGTTGTGTTGTCTCTTTTCCTGTGTCTTTTCTTGTGTGCTGTGTTTCCCTTGTAATCTAGTTGTTATCTCCTAACTTATTAGTTCCCAGTTCCTAGTAGTTCCCCTTTTGCTATTGGGTCCTACCTCCACCTGTCACACAGTAATACAATGACATTTGACATATTATAAAGTTTTGATTACAAGCATATATCCTATATATGATCCCCTTTTGCAAACGTTATTCTCATACCATATAATGTAATCCATTACTGTGGTGTGGTGGTGCAAAACATCATTGTTTCACAATGACGGCTATATTTGCTGAAATGATTACCATTAGTTTTAGTGTTGTGATTGTTGCTGCCCCGAGGTAAGACTGTCACATTTGTTCTGATATATTGTAGTATGAACAGCTTGCTTGTGCAGTAATTTGTGTAGTTACGAAACAACAATAAACATTTTTATCATCATCTGTCAGCACTTCTTTCCCTGGAGGATTAATTTACCCTTTCAAGAAAACCCTTGTCTTTATTTCCATTTTTCTTTCAGAATCAGAATAAGAATCAGCTATTTGATCACATTGCACTTAACAGAATAGACAAACAATAACAACAATAACAAAATCACACAGATAATAAAAAAAATAAAGTATAATTGTATTTCTTTGTATATAATCTAATTAATTAAACTACTTTGGCCACTTTGGTCCTCCATTTGAAATGTTCGCTCCTTATAATGAAAAAACAAAAAAGCCACAAACCTACCTGAACACGTGGCTCTAAATACACGCTCATTTTGAACTAAATGAATATAGACAGAGGAGAGATTTTTAAGACGTGGTCATGAATCAATCGTTTATGAGTCTATGCTGCCATCTGCTGGTTTTCTTTGGAATTAACAGTAACAGTGCTATGCAGGTACGACTGCTCCGCGTAATTCGCTGATCATTTGACACAGAGTTTGTTAAGAGGTTATCTGTTACTCATAGTTAATGTATGAATCTATGAAAGAACAAATATTCAATAACAAAAACAAATAAAAAATAAAAAACAAAAATATTGGAGGATGCGGGCATCGATCCCGCTACCTCTCGCATGCTAAGCGAGCGCTCTACCATTTGAGCTAATCCCCCGGCTGTACAAACACTCACGTCAACTGCTTTTATCATTTCATTCACAGCTGCGTTAGCTTCCTGTGTTAAAACATCACGTATAGACCTTATTTAGACAACACGCGAACGTTAATAAACACCAAAAGAGAACTTTTGCTGAACTTCCTCACTGCTCTTTTTATTATCTTACTTAATTTTTCTGCATACCATCCTTTTGTGGTCGTTTTTTCGTTTTTTAGTAGTCAAGACAAAAAATGTCACTTCAAACTTTAGTTACATCTATGATTCATATTAACCGAGACACAAATCTTTAAGTCTCACCTTTATTATAATTTCTGCCGAAATTACGCACGTTTTTACCGCATCAAGGATATATTACAAGCAAAGTTTCAATATTTCCAGTCGTTGTCTAAACTTTATGAAAAATGAGGTAGAAGCCAATCGCACCCGTTACCCGTCAGGCTAAAGCAAACACTTTTTTCCCCCATTTTATTTCTAAATGATGCCTAACACAGGTCTGAGCAGCTCAGGGTTATCAATACATTATGTGATTTTGAGGTAACATTTTATAATACGGCCATAATTTCTAATACTATTAGAAATTATATTTTCTAAATGAATTCTTATATAGCAGTTATATTTACCTACACATACTAAGTTTACTACACTAGAATAAGAGGGTAACAAGTCAGGTTTTTACAGGAGATTTTCAAGATGACATTGTTGGTCAGAAACAAAGAAATCATTATACTGTAAGCAAATTTAACTATTTTGTAATGAATGAATGAAGTAGTGCATACATAATTTTAAGTGCTCTTAAAATCTCTTTTCTGTAATCTTTAAAGAAAAGCAATATTTCCCCATCTTACACTGTAAGCACACTTTAGTTTTGGGCGTGTGAGCTATATTATGAAGCGGCTTAACCTTGTTTAACATCCAGTCATTTTACAGGAAAGGAGACATGCCTTTCCTATACACTACTTTTTAAAATTATATTTGAACAGTTTTTGTGAGAAAAAAAAAGACTTCATCATCGAGCTTACATAAGCCTGCAATTATTGATGGTATTTATTTTTTCTTGCAAGTTGGTAAGGGAGAACAGTTCTCATCACATGTATGTTGGTAAAACAAAAGGATAATAGAACATCCATCATGCAACATCAACATAACGAATATTAAATAAGGATGTAAAAAGGCAAGATTAACCCACTCTATAATACGGCCCACACCCTGAAAAGTACGATGGGGAATCACTGTTTGTCAAATTGCACACTACCTAAATTTAATTATTTAATCATTTCTTTGTTTCTTGTAAAATTCTGACTGGTTACCCCCTTATTCTAACGTACCAAGCTATCTGGGCCCAGTATTTTTAGGTAAATAGAATTATATTGTCATTTCAAATAAAAAAAAACCACACTAAAATTCTTTTTAATTACAGGTGAATGCCACCTTTAAATCGTGGGCCGTATTATAAAGTGTTACCAATTTCTGAGTTCATAATTGCACAGTTCAGGAAACCAATGATGAGTTGGTAAACACGAAAAAAAATCTGGGAAAAAAAACTGAAATGCTCTTCTGTCATGTTAGTTACAAATATAAAACAATGTACATACTAAAAGCCGTTCAAAATACAAGACACTACACAAATATACAAAATGTAAAAAAGAAATCCTCCAGTTTAACGCTGTCAAACAACTGCATACAGCATTTATGTTGCACTGATACCAACAATAAGGCATCCATTAGAAAAGACAAAGAGAAACAAAGAAAAAATGATGAGAAAGCTCTCTGAGAAAAAGTGTGGCTGGAGTGATAAGCTAAAAAGTATTGGTCAAGCAGTAGACAGTGTTCAGATCCATAAACTGCAGGAAATCTTTCAAGGATGTTTTCATGGCAGAGGTGTGTGTGTGTTTGGTGCCTGCAACACCCCCAACTACCAACAGAGGGCCAAAACATGAAGGTGAACATTTTTCATCTTCCAATTTAGATAATTAAAAAAAGCAGACTGCAAACAAAAATATATAACAAAGATCCGACTTTACTGGAATGGCAAGATTTTCATTCAGATACAGTACACTGGCCTTGTTTTTCACTCCATAAAGACTGCATTGTCCCATCCTCGGCCACAGTACAGCACAGTTTTAGCACACCATGGTTTTTAATGTCACATTTAAAAGTTTTGGATCCAGTTAGTCAGAACGCACATGTGTAACCACAGCAGAAATAACCACAGAAACCAGCTGCATGGTCACATGGTAGAATGATAAACAAGACCATGTTGTGCTCCTGTCATAACACTGTGATCTAAAGAGAAGAAAAGAATTTAAACTTGAAGCTCCTGGCATTTCTTTCCATTTTAATTAGGATATGTCACTTTACTGACACAGTGTTCACAAATAAAAAGATCAATGTAAAGATAGCGATTTTATTAATTAAGCGTAAGTTTCACCTCTGTTCTGTTCTGGGCTTTTTAATAGAACAAGTCCTAAACCAAGATTCTTTATGAATATGGCCCTCGGTGTCTAATTAATGATAATGCATCGGTTTCAACAAGATAACAAGTTTCAACATCACATACATACAAACACAAAACAAATGGATAACATATTATGGCTATATGCAGCTTTAGAACAAGGCACAAAGGTAAGATAAATATCTGTGTGGAAACACCGGGAAGAGTGGAGCAGCATTTTATGCCCTTTTGGAAAAAAAAATCATTAACACTAACAGACTGCAGATAGTCGTCATATGTGGACCAGCAGGAGATGCTGGCTTGGAGTCTTTGCAGGCCAGGATTTAGCGATTGCTCCTGATGGCTTCCTTGGCTGCCAGGATTAGCGGGGTGAGGCTGGATAGAGGCTTCGCCATCTTCAGGAATGGATGCTGAATGGAAAAAAGTGGATATGTGAAATTTTATAAGTTAGGGGGTGAACTTAGATAACAGTGTACATAATTCACTGAGATGCATAAGAAAAAAAATCTAGATTCAACATTTAAAGACATCTTGAATTTTGATGAATAGGTCGGATGAATAGGTCTTTTCTACCTGCAGCAGCTGTCTGCCTGACCCTCGCTTCTCCACGTCCATCTCCAGGCAAAGGTTAAGGAAAGATCTGAACACAGGAGACAGCTTCTCTGGGTTCTGTAGCTCAGGGGTCCCATTGGTGGCGATTAAATACAATGCCTAAAACCAGGATAATGGCAAAGTAAGAAAAGGTGGGCAAAATATTATTTAAGCACTAGTCTTTAAACACAAATGTAATTTCTTATAAATTAGATTGGGACAGTCAAAACACCAGACTTATAGATAAAATTCACAATATTATTGAGTTTTTTTTAAAGCAATAATGCTATCAGTCTAGTTATTTCCCATCTTTGCTTACTGTGTGTAATCTTTTGTGGAAAAACAGTAAAAACTGCCATAACTGTACAGAGCTGGATTGGATAGAAGCCAGACTCCAGTCATGCAGTCATTACAGCCCTGCTGTGAGCTCTGTAAGCCTTTCATATTTGACCAAAACTGCAACAATAACATGCTTGCGCTGACACATGCTTAGTGATAAGAAGGTGTAATGTTTCCCATGTTCATCATCTTACTTTAGGAAAGATTTTCCCATAAATTACTGTGCAAACAAAGAGAATCATCAACCTCAAGGTGGTGCTATAGGAAAAGCAAGAATTCTTCATTTAGGAATTGTTTAAAAAAATGTTACAGTCCATCCAGTAGATGCTGTCACATTTTTAGGTTTAAGTGAAGTGAAAAATGTGACATCTATCCAAAAATAGAGGATCGCAAATGTCATCAGGGTTCAGCGTCTCAGCCACGAGGTTATAATGTAATGGTTTTCCATTCGGTAGTTGCTGAGGTATTTCAGCCTGGATCAACACGGTTGACGTGTTTCCATCCACAGAGCTGTGACACATGTTCTATTTCCAACATCTTAAATGTCAGCATTTTCTCCTTTTTCTGCATCATTTCATTCTGAAAAAACAGGCTTACATTTACTTTTTTTATGATTTAAGATAAATTATAAACAAAAGACTTGCAGCTTGAATCTCAGGTTCGCACGTTGAACCCTTAGTGTAGGTATTAGTGTAGGTAACTGTACAGTACACACAAACATCACAACAGGCACCTGATCATTGCTGCTTCCAACACACACTCACCCTGAGAGGATTTTCATTTAGGTATGGAGGCTCTCCCTCCACCATCTCTATGGCCATAATCCCCAGAGACCAAATATCCACTTTGGGTCCATAGGCTTTCCGGGTTACTACCTCTGGAGCCATCCAGTAGGGTGTACCCACCATGGTGCTGCGCTTGCTCTGCTCTGGAGTAATCTGAGCACAGAAACCGAAGTCAGCTGCAAAGAGAGAGAAAAATAAGTTGAGATTAGAAGAAAAAGCAGTGTGTTGTTCAGTTCGAAGTATATTATCAATCAGTGGATGTGTACACATCTGCGTGCGTTCTCACTCACTGAGTTTGACTGATCCGTCCATCCCAAGGAGAACGTTGTCACTCTTGATGTCTCTGTGGATGACCTGGTTTGCATGGAGAAACTCCAGGGCCTGAAGGACCTGAACGCATATAGGTAGGAAGATTAGAATCCACCAAAATTGCAATAGACAAACTGTTTTCATTAGCTCGGCTGTCTGGGAAAGATCCTACCTCTCTGCAGACAGCAGCAATCTGAGCTTCATCCATACATGTCTCTGTCACAACATCAGTTAGCGACCCGCCAGCCAGGTATTCCATTACCACGAAAAGCTCGTCTCCAACAAGGAAACTATAAAAACACACAGACAGTCGTATTTACAGAGCGGTCCACTCACAGCTGGTGTTGTGAGGTGTATTGTATGTTTTTTTGTGCAGCATGTTACCTGTCTACGAAGTTGACAATGTTGGGGTTCTTCAGCTCCTTCATGACCAGGATCTCATTGATAATTAGCTCCTTCTTTGGCTGCTTCTGCAAGTTGATCTGTTTGATGGCAACCTGCAGAAGACAAGATATTGTAAATTTACTTCAACACGCACACAAAACCTATCTGAGCAATCACAAGGTGCAACTAGTTTTGTTCGTAATATTTCCTGAATTTGGACAGTCAAATCTAGGAGATGTAAAGTTGTAAAGACAAAAGAAAAAATAAACTGCTTATGCAGCCATTACTGCAGTACGAAAAATGTATATTCTTCTGATAAGGACTAAATGCTGGGGTTTGAAGTCTTGGTACAGACCCTGCAGTGTACTATTGTACTATTAAAAACACAGATTAAACAAATTTCATTAGCGACAGCTTATTTTTATCAAATCTCTCAGTTAGCGATGAGTGTGACAGCCAGCACGCCCAGGACTCGGCAGCATAAACCGCTGTAGGCAAGGACAAGATTAAAAGTATGATAAGCTTTCTGGTTTCCAGCTGTAGTCTGAGATTGATTGATTAATCACAAGACTGAGCAAATGTTATTTGCAACTTTTTACATCAGAAATTTCTATAAGCTAATTCAGCAGAATGCCAGAATCATGAAATTCGATGTCGAAATCAAACAAACTAAGTTTAATACAATCAGTGAAGTACCATATGTGGTTTTTGTGATAAGGCATATCAAAGTGTGTGCTGTGAAAAAAACATTTTTTTCACTGTGATCTCCTACTATCTTCTTGTGAAAAAACCTACAGGGTCACGGAAACAAAGCAGCAATATTGCAACATAGTTTAGTGCTAATGACATATTAAAACCACTGAAACTACAGAGAGTATGTGATGCGATTGTGTTTCTCTCACCTCAAGTAACTTTATGAACTAAAAAAAAAAAACCCCACCAGAATGTGTTTCATAGTATATTAATAACTTGTAAATAAATAATTAAATAAATAAATCCCAATCCAACTTCATTCTGAAAACTGAGGTAAAGGTGAATTTTGGTAGTGGCTCCAACCCTTACCTCTTGCCCTGTGGCAACATCGATGGCTGTGTAAACTGTGCCAGACGCTCTGGAAGTGACAATTTCAACAATTACTGTACATAATTTATTCTACTAAACTTGTCGTTTTGAACCAGCAACTTGCTACACATGTTCTCACATTTTTAGTATAGAAAGTGGCCAGAATTAAAACTCACCCCTGACCGATCTTTTCATAGCGAGTGTATTTCTTCTTAGGATCTCCAATGCTCACAATCGTTCCTGAGAATCAGGAAAAAATAAATAAAGTGAATAGTGCTTCACCAGAGCCAAAAATACTGTTGGGCTGTGATTCATGATTTTTAGTGTGTGGGTGCTTTGCATACTTAGTTTTTCCATGATTTCATCATCACTCATCTTGCTTGGCCTATTGTTCTGCTTGTCAGCTGCCTTAGAGGTGGCATTTCCATCTGGAGCTGGGATTGGTTCAACCGTCTTCGTATACATCTGACACACACACAAAAAAGAAAAACACCCATAAGTCCTGAATAAATACTAAACTTCGACTTAACCTGCTAGCAAGTTTGACTATTAAATTCTTATAATATATTTATTTTAATTTACTGTCTAATTTTAGTTGTGAAAACAAAACATCAAACTTACCGATTTCGTGTGTTCCGGCCGTGGTGCCACGATTGGTGGCGGCGCATCATCTTCATCGTCGTCGTCATCCTTGCCTGATGGGGAGGTTGCAGTACCCTGCTTGCCTGGCTGCAACAGTAAACGCATAAATCGAACTTTAGTCTGAAGTTGCTGATGCAAATAAAAGCAATGAATAAAAGTAGGCAAAAAAATGAATGAAGCTACTCACCGACTGTGATCCTTTGTCTGAAAGAGACAAAATAATTCAAAGTTTAAGAACAGAAAAGTGAGCCTGCACCAAACCGTGCTTTTATTTATCTGCTGAGAAAAAGACAACTGACCCGCACCAGAAAAACTGAGGTATTTCTGTTTTCCACTGGTGGAGTCGTAGAACTTGAGAACATCAAGGACGGCCTGAGGATTTTGTTTCTGTTCTGATTTACTGATGTTGGAAGTTTGAAGGAGACGGGCCCACTGCTCTGGCATGCCCTGGACAAAAAGACCCACAGACACAAATTTTACAAAAAAAACAAAACACACATACATAGATCTATTTAAATGGAAGAAATTCATAAACAGAAACACAGATGAAACACAGGCCACAGTCTTGAATAGGCAGCAAAGAGTATTTCATGCAGCTGGACATCCTTTTTTTTTTAAGCCAACAGTTCCTTTCTCTCACTCTTACTTCCTTTAGCTCATGTCAATAATCTCTTTTTGAACAAAACAAGAACAAAAAACAAATAAGTCACCCGTCTTCTGACTTCCAGTTTTCACGGGTTAAAGAAACCACACAGAGGAGGGCATGAAATATTGCACGCCTGACCAACAAATCTTACAGCAGCACAACAGGAAATTCCTGGGACTTTCCATGGCTCGTCACAGTGGAATCACTGGATCAACTTCTCTGGAAGCTCGGCTCCAGCTCTAGTTACACATGAGTGCACCAACCACCGAAAAACATCTAGAACATTTCTGAGTGAAGCTCCATGTGCAGGCGTCTTATAGTCACAAATGCATGCTACAAATTCTTCTTCTGTTTTTTTAATCCCAGACAGCTGCAGTGATCTCATCTTGTCCCAGCAAGCACTGCAGCTGACAATCTGACAAGTTATCTTATTTACAGCAAGTATTTCCTAAGTGGAGATTTACATGTTAAACAAAGCTAGTCCAAATAAACCAGATGTTACAGAGATTAACAGTGATAACTTTTGCATACCACACTGAACTAACTGACAAATCTGAAGTTAGCTTGCTGAAATACCTAACGTATAATGGATGTAATAAGATAATTGCATCTAATTGCGTGTCAGTTGTAATATAAATCAGAAATCACTCCAATTACTAGATACTGAACCTCTATATAAAATGCTATAATATGATTCATACCTAAAATGTTTACCTTAACAAAATTAACCAGGTAATTTACTTCCTGCTCATACTACTGACTCTGAAATCCACATAAGCACATATTAATAGACCACCTATGCTTAGAAATTATTTACTATTAAAATTTGCATGCTCAACCTGCTCATGTCAAAATGCCTCTGGATGGAAGATCAAAAACTAAAACAATCAGACCAAATAAATATATGATGTGGCACTGAGGAATGTAAAAAGATGACAGCTCATTATTTAAGGTACTTACCGTGAATTCTCCAGTAACAGCATCAAAACCCACATGGATGGTGTGTTCAAAGTCTGATGGGGAGGAGATTTCAGGTCTGTCCTTATCCCGGTCCTTTTTCTTGCCTGCTGCAGACAAAGGTCAGAGGTCAAAGTGACATTCTTCCATGGCCACTCGTGTGGTCTTTTATTGTGTTACTGTGCAGTATATTAAATGTCTGGGTTTACTCATGTGCGTGTGCTCCACACCTCACCTTTCTCTCCAAAGATGGAGATGATCTTGTTTCTAGGCTTCTTCTCCTCTGGTGCAGACGGAAGTGGCCGAGAGTTGTGATTGGTTGATTGGGCGTCTTTGACTCCTCCTTGGCTGCTCATCCTGACAGGGGGGGCGGGGGGCTTATCCTCACACGCTCCGCTGTCACACATCTACACTCACCTCGACCTGCAGAATCAGGGTCCACAAATTTAACCGACATCCAGAAAAATCCACAAATTTCACAAACATCCAAAAAGTGCAGTGCACACTAAAACTGCGGTCCTCTTCTTCCTGTTTTTTCACATGTCGCAATACTTCTAATTGCACGATAGGCCAAGCTGTTAGAGAGAAATGATTGCTGCTTCGAATAAAGCTTAGCACACGCCACACACAGAAAAAGAAGTAGCCAAACAATAAATTTAGAAAAAAACTCACACAGACATAACTAATCCATCCATGCTACAATGTGAGAATCAGCTCTGACTGTTGGAGCGAAGGGAACCAGCCAAATGTGAACAGGAAGCAACGCTGAATGGCAAAGTGACGTGCTGAGTCGGTTACAAATGAATGAGGAAGGAAAGCAGACAGAAAGAGAATAAGAGTGTGCAAATGAGTGTGACGCCAAATGGTATGACAAGTGTATTACAGGGGAAAAGATCAGCCCTAAAAAAGGGCCTGATCAGGGTCGTATGGATCCCTAAAAACAGTGTGCAGACTGAAGTTTAGAAGTTTGTTATTCCTTTCTTTATTTAGTTATATACTAGTCAAAAAAAATAAAAATTTTATGTCATGAAATGTGTTTTCAACCTTTGTTTTGGTATGTCATTATAATCTCGTAGAGAACCCAAACATATTCTGTTAGTTTGCTGTTTCAGTCAATTAGGTTTTTAACAAACACTAATGAACTCACTTGTGCCATTCAGAACTGTGTGAGTTTAGCACTTTATACTGTCTTCAGTGCCACTATGACTGACTCACATTAAAAATTGGGTATTGGGTATTGGGTATTGGCATGTTGGATGCAAGCATGCCAACAACATGATCTGACTGTTGCTGGTGGAATTCTGACTGGACAAAGCTACTGGGACAAGGTCGTCTAACCTATACTTGTGCCATTCATTCTGGATGACAAGCACATCCAGACACTTCCTGGCTAGCATTTAGTCCTGATATACCTCCTACTGAACATGCCTGAGATATGGCATGATGATATGTTCATGAGGGGCAGCCACGGCCCACACCCACTGAGCAGCTGCAAGTTGCATTCATCCAGTAACGGAGAGAAATTTGAGGAGTCCATGCACAGATAAAAGACAGTTTGGATCACATTCAGAAGAGGTTATACCATATATTTTAGATCATCAATATTTGAATAATATAGTGTCTATATATAAAATCTATTTAAAACACAAACATGTTTCTTTCACATGTTGGATGGTCAAATTAACGACTGCCAAAGTCTCAAATGTTCAAGTACCTCCAGTGAGGCAAAAGCTCAAGATTCAGACTGTTCTAAGCACACCGTTTCAGACAGTTTTTGTACTCTTAGATCTACATGATGTCAATGAGAGCACGTCCTTATATGGTCATCTCAGACACATGAGTTGTCAGCACAGAAACCTATTTGCAAGAAGCAGCCAATCAGAATAACATTTGTTGTTTCAGACAGAAGATGACCAAGGCTGTATATAATATAGATTAGCATTATTTTTAACTGTGAGTCATGCACTCAGAAAGTTATGTTGTTGAGTTCAAAAATATTTGTATGATAGAAAATGAGAGTAAGCAGAGGTACTTGTTAGGGCTGTGCGATATGACGAAATATATCGGATGGCGATATGGAAACATCTGTCGTTTCAAATTATACGTTATCGTTCGTTTTGTTTTTTTCATCAGGGTACAGACAATACCAGCATAGCCAATGAAGATGAGGCAGAACCAGGTAGCTCCAAACAGAAGGCCCAGTGAAAACAAATAGAGGACCTTATTCCTAAACGAGGGGTTACCTCTATAGCACGGACATGGTTTGGTTATGAAAAGTTTGACACGAACCAGAAAACTGTACTATGCACATATGCTGCAAACCAGTCCCAACCAGACTCAAACATGACAAACCTCTTCTACCGGCTACGCAAGAATCACGTGAAAGAGTATGGAGAGAGTTTACAGATGAGAAACAAAAGAAGAGCCATCAGGTGCTCAAAATAAACCTTAGACTCAAATGTAAGCTTTTCCCCCCGCAGCAGTTTCATGCATCAATCAAGAAACTCGACCCCAGGCACACGACGCCCAGCTGAAAACACTTCACACAAGCTGAGTTGGCCGAGATTCACAGAATTTACAGAAAAAGCCCTATTTTGTGATATATATCATTGTCGGGATGAGAAATGTCTTACAACGGGATATGAGATTTTGGTAATATTGCACAGCCCTAGTACTTGTTGTTTATACATCTTCGTTTCAGATTTCAGGTAACCTCAGAAAAAAAATAAACTTTTCTTACACCACCACATCTGAAATGCACAGTTATTAGATACTTTTAATATCAATATTTGCATAAAACACCATCTCTTTAGAAATAGTGTGCAATAACAAACAAACAAGGACTAGAAATTGATGTAAGAAACTTTGTTTTGCTTCTTTATTGGCATGTACAGCATGATCATTCAAGATGCATCTATTAATCTGTTGCACGAATAAAGTCCCAAACTATATAAAGCAACAACCAGTGTCGGTATTTAACACGTGGTAAGTGCTAAATGTAGCTGTATTTTCTGTCCACCCATCAAGTACATCTGACACATTGGTGCATTCATGCGTGTACCTAAATAGTCTTTTCACTCACCCACACATGCACAGACACATGCATATCATGAGGAGGCACTCCTAACCATCTAACCATAACCATAAAGAAGTGGCAAAAAAATAGCCAATCCAAGGCACAGTAGTGGCCAGGGAGAAAAATGTTCGCTTGGAGAATCACAAAAGGTCATTTCAAACGCTGGCTGCCAGAGTAAAAAGTTTCTTGGTCATCTCTGAATTGTATTAACAACATAAAATTTTCTTATATATTAAAATATTTACCATAGGGCCAATCTTCTAAGGTACGTATGCTCAAAATAGTCAGTTATTTTGGTCCCAATTTAAATACTACTACTTCTTACTTCCCCATAGGTACACATCCTTGGGTTTATCCTAATATGGTGAAAACTGAGATTGCAGACAGACACGCGCAAACACAGAAACCCTGAACCTCAAAAGCACCTTTTAGGCTCTTGCAAAGCAAGAAATTCGATCGGCTCTGAGCTGCTGCTTGCATTCTTGATGACATCACAGACAGGAAATAGGAAGCAAACAGAGGTTTCCTCACTTCCTGCGTCTGACCGCAGATGACACAGCTCGTACTGAAACAATATAACAAACGTGGCTCAGCTAGGTATGCCTATGACCTCTTCTTTACACAGAAACCCTCCCCCTCGCCGTAGAAGCTCTGCAGACTCGACTCGGTTGTAAAATAAAATCAAAACACAGAAACTAAATCACTGGATTTCAACACTGATCCATTTCCGGGATACATTAATCAGAGCCTTTGTGGGTGTCAAAAAAAAAAATCCACACAAGCAAATTAGTTCTATGTAATAGCCAAGCCCTCAGGCTCCAACATGGATACAGGCTAACATTTAACTGTGTCAAGGCTAAATACTTCCCTTTCTGCATAATGTCTGAATCATTGTACTGTAGGTCCGAGGCTTTCTCCTCTTCAGACTGACTCACTGGATAGCTGTGTGTTAACTCTAGTTGGTTTTCACACTTTAGGTCAAGCTTTCTATTGTGGCAAGAGTAAAATCAGTAACAAAGTCCACCCACTCAAAATGAGCCACCTCCCTTATGCTCTTTAAGCCCTGAAATCTCTTTAAGCTGTGAGCACTAACCTGTTTTGTGCTTCTTCTGCCCCTTAGAGAAGACCAGGTAAACAATAAAAACTGCTGTACTCCCAGTGGATCTGTGCACCTCTTTCTCTTGTGCTCATTTATCTACTTAGCTCTCGCCTTTTTCCTTACACCGCTCTCTCTATCTTTTCACCCTCACAGGGCAGGTCTTAGCAGGCTGCCTCATTCCTCACTTATCCTAAAGTGGACAAGTGTATTCTTGCCCAAGCGGGAAAAAACTAGACCCCATCCAGCGTTAATATCCAATTCCACAGAAACTTTGTGTGAGAGTGTGTGTGTTGGGATGAATTTTGGGAGCAGGCTGTTCAGGCTGAGACACGTTGTCTCTCTGTAGGAATTCCATAGCCTGCAGGGCTGCAGCAGGAGCTGGGTGTGTTCCCCTGTTCATCACAAACACACAAGCCTTGTGCATACCTCACACACACATTCCCTGCCCTAAAACACACCCTCCTTCTGCCAATAGACCCTTCAATAGAGCATTTGATCGTGTTTCACGTAGCTTTGGGGTAAACTTAAAGTGAGTAGCGGCAAAACGTTCAGAGAAACAGCCAGGTGCACAGGTGAGCAGTGCATAGTACAGGCCGGTGTTTGTCTAACTACCCACAGCCCATTACTACCAGCACAATTAATGAATTAATTCACTTAATGCCGAACATAAACTTGAAATGTCAATGTCTGAATGATTTCTCAATTTCATCTTATTATAAAATAATTACAATAAAAATATTGAAATAAAAGCTGTGGGGACATAATTATCAAAAACAGAAGAAAACATATTAGGGTGGGGGTAAAATATCAATATGTCAGTATCATACTGCTTCCTCTTGCGGTACAATAAACAAACACAATGGTTAGGAAGGACAGCCACTATAAACCCAACAATCTGACGTACTAGAGTTACTGCTCATTCATGGCGGAACTTCTCAAATGAAAAAGAAAGTGAAAAAGTGAAAAGAAGTTCTAGTACAAAAAACTCAAAGAGATCAGCGGAAAACAAATCAGCGTATTAAGAATCTGACCTCTTTTCTTCCTGCCTGGCAGCTCCATATACAGCTCCCTTACTGTGCACATGTATAAACCCTCTCACCCTTCCCTCTTTAACTTCATCTTCAAACCATTAAACCTGAGCTATCCCTCTGATGTACTCGTTTCTAATCCTGTCCATCCCGCTCCCTCCCAGTAAAATTAGCGGTTAATCTCACCATCTCTAAGCAATCGTATTGATCGCATCGTAGCAGGCCGCGCTACCATCCTGTAAATCAACCCTTTCACTCTTGCTTCTTTCCATCTGTCATAAATCACTCTCGATTCTTGTCTCAACCTGCGCTTTCTTCTTCACCTCTCGTGCACTGTCCATTGCTTTGCACGGTTAAACCCAGGCATTTAAACTCACCCACCTTCACTACCTCTTCACGGAGACTTCTGCTTGACCTCAGCTGTCAACGTGTCCATCACCATCGCCAACAAGAAAGTGCTCAGGGCAGATCCCACCTCGACCTTAAACCCATCTGTCACTCCTCACCACTGTTCTCCTACATGTCCTGCACCACCCTCGCACACTTCTCTGCCACTTCCTGATATAGTAATATAGTTCCTCTCTTGGCACCTTACCATATGCTTTCTCTAGCTCTACAAAGTGCAACCCCTGACCTTTTCTATACCTTTTTATCAACACTTTCAAAGTAAACATTGAAGTTACAATCACGGAATAGCTGTATTACAATACCATCACTATTGTGGGCAACATGCAGTGACATTGTGGTGAGCTACTCTGTGAGTCTCACTCCAAGCATAAACTGTGCGTAAACTGATTGCATTTAGCTTTAAGCCTTTCAGCATAGCTTCAGGTAGCTGGTTTTAGCATTTCTCTCTTAAGTGACAACTCTATTACCAAAAAGGTTAATACCTGAGACCAGTTGTCAAGCATGGTGATTGTGGGTCACAAGGCCTGGGCACCTTGCAGTCGTTGAGTCAACCATGCTTTCCTCCTATGGAGTCAAATGTGATGCCCACTGTCCAACAACTAAACTTGTTTACAATTGGGTCTAGACAATATTCCCAAGCACAGCAGCAAATCAACCACAGAATGGCTGAAAGAGAAAAGAACCAAGGTGTTCCAATGTCCCAGTCAAAACTCACACCTCAAACTGACTGAAATACTACGGCTGGACCTTAAGATAGTTGTGCATAAATGAAATGATGTGAAACTGAAACAAAGGGAAAACTTTCACATTTAAGAAGCTAGACCCACTTGTTCAGCTTTTATGCTTTAAAAAAATACAAAATTATTAAAAATAGTCAGGTTTTCTTTCACCCAATCACCTAAGCTTCTAATTGAGCAGTTATTTCAGCTCTACTGAAATATGTTGCCTTTAAAATCTTCTGTCCCGCCAAGCCAGCAACATGCCTGTGCCTATACCATTTCTATTCCTCATTCCCCACTCTCTCACTACATCAGGGTACTTTCTATTCTCCGTGGTTGGCTGCGATCAAGGGAAGCCCACTTCCTCATCCTGGAACTCCCTGAACCACAAAGGGTCACAGGATCACACCAGCCAACCAGAGAGCGGAGAACACGGCCGGCAAGATGTTTACAGGAAGTGGACAACAAGTCTTTTGTATTCAGCTTCTATAAAAGGAAATTCTGTGGAGTACTTCCTGGAAGGAGTGATAATGAGTGATGGAAGGAGTGATGAAGCCACGCACAGACACACAGCTTTCTTCCACCTTCCTTTCATTCAGTGATATAAATATGCAGAAACATACAGTTAGATGAGAAATCACACATTTATGTGCACCACACAGACAGACACACACACACACACACACACACACACACACACACACACAGTATTTACGTTCTTCCTCTTCCCATTTACGTCCCTTCCCTGACCGTAAGTCTGACAGTAAATGAAGCATAAACACGCTGCCCAGCTGCACACCCACAATGAACACCTTATCCTGTTTTTCCAAACCCCCGTGTCAACAGTTTAATGGCTCAAAATAATCAACCTGCAAGCAACTTGAAGGCTTTAGGCTTTGTATCAGGTGCAGAACTAAACTCACGAATCAAAGTCGCAATGTTTTAGCTTCCTGCTCGATTACAAAAGTCACAGTGTGAATGGAGAAATGACAGGCACAGATTTACAGATGTATAGCACTTTTTGGCAAGCCAGAGCCACGTGATGCCCACATTGCTCCGATTTTCCAGGATGAAAGTTGTTTTGGCCAACACCTTTTAGAAAAAGTCATGTTTAGCTCTTGTTTTAAAAAATGTCTAGAACTGACTATAATATATCTGATTCATTTTCATACAGTTAGAATTGATCACGTGCTGGTTTACAATGCACTGACTACAAGTTTGTTAGAAAACTACTAAATTCGTGATTGTTCTTTATCAATTTTAATTAGAAACAACAACAAAAATGCCTTTAAATGTCATAAAAATGCACTAATTAGGTTTAAATTTGATTTAAGTGTGTGATTTCTCTGCAAGTACAGGCTGTATTCATTTAAAGTCCATCTTACTTAAGTTAAAAATGTGGTCCTACAGATGTAAACCACATTCAAGAGTGCAACTTCAACACCTCACTCTCGGTACCGTCATTACTAAAGCAGGTTTTGCTTATTTATAGACTCATATCTGTAGAATAGATTCCAGCGGTTTGTGTGAACACAGTCCCTGTAGATTGACATCACTTGGGTTAATTATTATATTGCTTTGACAATATGACAATGTGGCCAAGCCAGCCACAAACCCAATTCACACAGGTATCTTAATTTTTTTTGCCTCCTGTACTTTATTATATACATTTTTTTAATCTCATCTAGTGATCAGTAGATCTAGTGCCTTCTCAGTAATTATGGAAGGAGATGCTATCCGGTTTGGGTGCTTCCTGTGCCAGAAAAAGATCAAACCGAAGCAAAATGTTTAAGACAAGTGTTGCACTGACTAGTGAATGAAGAAGTCTTAACTTACCGGTTGCAGTCAACCGCAAAACTCAACCACACTCCGGCCAAAACTACCGAAACTCCGCCCCGTGTCTGTTTGTTTTCAGTCCGTTTAAAGCCCAGATTTGACGCTGAGATTTCACGACAGCCCTCGCCGCTGCGAAAAAGCAGCCAACTTTTATCACGCTACAGTTTGCCCTCTTTTCTCTCCCCGAGTGTTTTCAACTTGACTCCGTGCTCGGGTCGGGGAGGAACCTGGCGGAGAGGAAGCGAAACAAACAGAGCAATCGGAACCACGCGGCTTCCGTAGTGCTTTTAGGGCAAAACTCAAAGGCGCGTAAACGCAGCTCCTGCGCAACATCCGTGGCAATAACATCGGAAACAACAGATCTTTAATTTTCAGAATAACACCCAAAAGGGCTGTTCTGATTATATAAACGTATCATCTTCCATTTTTAAAAGTATTGATTAACTAATTCACAATTCTAAAACTTGGCACAATGATCAAAAACAAGAATTAAAACATTTTTTTGTGGTTTTTGAAAAAAACTAACCCCCAAATATACTGCCATTTGTTGTATTTTCTTTGATTAATAAAATATACTGGTCTAAAATTATGATGAGATATAGAGCTGTCACATTAACAGTAAATAGATGTGTAAAGTACAGTACTGTCTAGATCAAAGATTCAGGTTTTGATCCATCCCCCATTTCTTCATATTGCATGAAAAAAGTGAAATGAGTGCAGCTATTTATTGAAACATGTGCAAACATATATGGAAATACTGAGTTTGCACAGTTCTAAAGTTCTGAGCTTGAACTTCATTCTTCAACACGGGCTGAATTCTCTTAGGCAGTGTTCTTTTAATTTCTTTAAAAATGCCATCAGGAATCGTTCTCCAGGTTTCTTGAAGGACATTCAGGGCTCTCTTTGGATAGTGGTAGATGGTCCCACACTTCTTCAATAATGTTCTGGTCCAGGCTCTGGGAAGGCCAGCCCATCCTTTCTAGATGGTATTATATTTGGTGGCTCAAAATCTGATGGTACTTTTTTGTGTATCATAATTCTATCAATTTTGACAAGATCACCAGTACCACTGGGGACCAACACACAGATCCTCCACTGTATTTTGCTGGTTTCTTTTCTTATTTCCTTTGCAGACGTAGAGGGAAAAGAAAATATGTAGACCCTATGGTGCAACCTGTCAAGTGAGGTATATTATTTGGGTGTATGGTTTTGGTGGTGGTAAAGCAGGATGTTGATACAGGATGAGAGGTGTCTTGAATAAGGTTATCGCTGTCTAATCTCTTTTTATTTTACAACTCATTTGATGACTAAACGTGAAAGCTCTCATATAAAAATGTCTATTTACTGGGCGATCTTTTTAAACGACGATAATAATTTATTTTGAAAAGTACTACCGGAAGTTATAGAGCAACTAAAGCCGTTTTTACTTTTTGAATAAGCAGCAGATGAAAGTAGCTCAAACGTCAACAAAATACGTCAAAAACAACAAACTACAGTCTTCACCGAGAGGAAGTTAAACAGTACGAACGATTTGTTTCATGTCGACACTCTGTAACAGTCTTTTATTTGTATGGACACACTACACATGCTAACTCTTAATAGCTTATAAGTGTGTGTATGTAGATATAGGTTGACAAGCTAACTTTATTATATTGTTATTTATATTATAGTTTAATTCCGCTGTTTAAGTGCTATTTCTGCATCTGCGTGTCCTCGAAGTTAGAATGCGTATTTTCTGTCGTTACCGTCTGCAGCCTATCTTATCTCATCAGTTCAGAGTACTCTGTTATCTAAACTCATGTTCTTTTATCTCTGCTGCAGGCATGCAGTTCAACCGCAGGTGGAAGTTTGGTTGGGGCAGGTTCAGTGAGGTGGACCTCTTCACAGATCGCCATGAATCCAATGCAGAGACTCTCTCACAGGCCATCAGAGCTGCAGCGTCTGAGGAGCCCGATGCAGACGGCAGCGTGTTGTTTGGCCAGCTCAAGGGAACCGTGGTCGGCCTCAGATATTACTCAGGGGTGGTGAGGATCAGTCAGGGTCTCTTTTATTCCTCTAGTGGACAGAGGAGACAACACAGGTCAGAAACATGTGGAGAAACCTGAAAAGCAAAAGGTGTTTTTATCTCTGGACAGGTGAACCAAGGGGAGATGGTCGGTTTAGTGCGGCAGCCTCAGAATCCATATGACCGCAACGCAGTGATGGTTGCCAACATTTATGGAAATCAAGTCGGACACATCAAGAAGGAGCTGGCAGCAGCAATGGCTTACATCATGGACAACAACTTAGCTAAAGTAGAAGGGTGAGCTGCTATGTGCCCGAAACTATTGTCCCTTTCAGAAAATAGGACTATCACTACTTGAACCCCTAAACAAAAGCACTCAGGTGTTTCTGACCACTAAAATCACATTATTTAATCAAACTATTTACTCCTTTTTTTGTACATATATTCCTTATAGTGTACTGTTTTGGATAACAAATGTAGGATCCCTGGTTTGCTTCCAAGAGAAGAGACAAATCCCTTTGGGGTTGTGCAGTAAGGGAATCTTTCTGCAAAAATCTGCAAAACCAGACATGTGACATTGTCATAGTGACATTGAGCTGAGGTGCATGTTCATTATTAGAGGATTAATGTTGGCAAACTGTAATTTCCTTTGTATACTAATACACTTCTCATTACTTTTTCAGGGTGGTATACTCAGGGACGAAAAACACCTACACCATGCCGGTGATGCTGTCCTTCTGGGGGAAAGAAGAGAGTAAAAATTCTGTACTGGAACATATGTCACGCCGAGGATATAAGCTGAACACAGAGGGAGGCAAACTGAAAGGTACGCCCTGCACAATTGCTGGACTTAATTTACTCAATTTTAATGTGTGTGTGTGTGTATATGCTCATGGTTCTTCATTTACCTGCATGCGTTGGATTTCAGGCGACAATCAACAATGGTATAGTAGACAAGATGCTCGCGCATATTCATCAAAAAAAGGTGTGACCACTGCACTGACTGCTGATGAGGTAAATAAATTACATTAAATGTTTTAGTAGTACTCTGTAAGGCTTTATAGTTTATATTAAAATAATAATAATAATTATACATTTTATTTATAGGCCTGAAAACACAACGACACCTTACAAGCAAATAAATAACAAACTCATGGGATGGACCAACATGTATCTGTGTTGAAAACAGTGTTTTTTTACTTATATTTTTTTCCTTTCAGCTAAAAAATGCATTTGATAACCTTTTCGAAGGGTTGATGGAGAGTAAGGATGGAGAGAAAGAAGCTGCTGTGGTAGGTATTATTACCTGCTTTTGTCTGCAATATGTTTTTTGTTTTTACTTTAATAACAACAGTTAAATGCATTGATTGAGATCATTTTATTTTTTTATACTGAAGTTAAGGAAAGAGTTTCGTATTTCTCTCCAAGCTGTCACACCCTTTTGCTTTTCTTTATATCGGATTACAGCTTTAGTGTTTAACATACAACCGTCTCTTTTTCCAGTCTGTGGCTACTCCCCTCCTGCTCCATCAGAAGCAGGCGCTGTCCTGGATGTGCGCTCGCGAAAACAAAGCTGCCCTGCCGCCGTTCTGGGAGAAGAGAGGCGAGCTCTACTACAACACCCTCACGTGTTTCTCTGCCAAAGAGCTACCAGAGAGGGTTCGTGGAGGCATACTGGCAGATGACATGGGGCTGGTAGGTGACACACAGATACACATATTTAAGTGCACACGTCACGTGATCATATTCTAACAGCGTCCACAGTCAGCGTAAATTGAACCGTTTCCTTTCTTTTAGGGTAAAACTCTGACTGTAATTGCACTGATTCTCACCAACTTTCACAAAGGAAAGCCGCTGCCTGTGGAGAAATGTGTAAGTAGGAGTGTGTTGCAGTCTTTTCAGGCAATATGCTTCATGAGTAACTTGTGTTCACTGATTACAAAATGTGTGTTTACATGTGTGCAGGTTGAGAAGGTTTCACCCATTAAAGCTAAAACGACGTCACAAATGGCCCTGACACTGGAAGGTACTGAAAACTTTTAACACATTTTATGATTTTGTCGAAACATGCAAATTAAATAAAAGATGTTGTTTGTTTGCTTCAGGAAGCAGCAGTTCAGGTGGAGCTGGAGTGAGTGGCACATCAAGTGGTTCTAACCTGTGAGTGTATTATTGATGTACATTTCACTCAAATTATACAACTTCAATTCCAAAAAAGTTTGGACTCGGCGTAAAATACGTCTCAAAAATAAACTGGGACAGTGGGACAGAGCCATGTTTACCACTGTGTAGCATCCAACCTTCTTTTAGCAAAACTGTAAACATCCATACACCTTTCAGCATTAATGATGCCTTTCCCAATGTGCACGCTTCCAATTCCACAGGCACTAAATCTTACCTAAACCAGCAAATGCAGGATTTTGAGCTGAATGTTGATAACAAGCCAGATGGTCCCTTTCCTCTTTAGTCTTGAGAATGCATCTACCAAATTTTCCAAAAAGAATTTGAAATTCAAATTTGTCTGACCCTCAGTCCAGTTTAATGAGCTTTGACCCAGAGACGACTGCAGTGTTTCTAGATCGTGTTCATATTTAGCGTGACAGAGCTTTTGTGGATGGAAAATGTTGATGACAGAGAATTGTGTTCACAGTGATTTCTGAAATTGTTCCCAAGTCCATGCAGTGATTTTAGGGGCAAAATAATGTCTGTTTTAATGCAGTGCCAGCTGAGGACCCAAAGATCACAGACTTCAATAACGATTTTTAGCTGTGCGCGGAGATTTCTCCAGATTCTCTGAATTTTTTGATGATATTATGTACTGCATATAATGAGGTATTTAAAGACTTCACAATTTTGCATTGAGGAACACTATTTTGAAGTTGTTCCACAATTTGTAGACAGTTTTTGCATATTGGTGACCTTCTGCCTCCATAAGATGCTCTTTTTATGCCCAGTCATGCTACTGATGTTTTGCTATTTAACATAATTAGTCGCTAAATATTCCCCCAGCTTTCTTTTTAGTACCACTTGCTTTTCCGGAGATTTGCAAGTCATTGCATTCTGTTTTTATATACATTTTACACAGTGTGACAACCTTTTTGGAAATGGGAATGTATTTTCTGCACTATTAGATTCTGTGTTAGTTCATGACCCAATTCCAATGGGCAGATTATTTATGTTTCTGATATAAACTGATGTTCCTGTGTGAATCAGTACCCAGGAGGACGTGATCTGTGTTGATGAACCAGATGGAGTGAAGGCAGCAGATAAGTCAGAGAAAAGTAAGAATTGTCATCTCCAAATGTTTATTTTAAAATTTTTGTTTGTTCATTTGTGACTTACTGGCATTTTTAACCTGACTTAACCTTAATCTGACCACTTAACAGGTAAGAGCAAAGAGAAGATGAAAGCAACCAAGAGAAAACCAAGCAAAGGTATAACTGTAACCTGCAGAACTGTGTACTTGTGATGTGGCTCAGGAGGTGTAGAAGGTCATCTGCTAATTGGAAAGTTGGTGGTTCGATCCATGGCTGCTCCAGTCTGCATGCCAAAGTATCCTTGGGGTAGATACTGAACTCTAAGATGCACAGATTCACAGACAGTGTATGTGAATGTGTGCAATGAGTGTGAATGTACGATAGAAAGAACTTGCGTAGAATGAATGGGTGAATGAGGCATGTTGTATAACTGTGAGTGCTCAGATAGAGTAGAAAAATGCTTTATAAGAACCAGTCCACTTACTGATGAGAAAGTAAATGCATGATTGCACTGAACTGATTTCTTGTTTTGCTTCTAAACACTCTCAATCATTTCCTGTGAGTAAAATTATTGACTTGTGTGCTCTCGGTGCAGAGCGATCGGTGTTGTTCGAGGATCTGGACTTTGCTGCAGCTCTGAGTGGCTCAACATCTGACACAGGCTCAAAGAAGAAGAAAACAGACAAGAAGTCCAGTCTCACTCAGAGTGAGTTCCAACAGTGCATTTTTATTGAGTGTTTTATGTTTATATTTCTGTTTAAAGAAAGAGAACTTGGACAGTCATTTAACATTTGATTTGGGGTTTTTCTTACATGTGCAGGTGCTGAATCCTCCATCGCTGAAAGCACAGATGACTTAAAAGCAAGAACAACTCTCATCATCTGCCCCCTCTCTGTGCTCAGTAACTGGCTGGTAAGAAGGCACACTTTGAAAGAACTGTATTTTTGCATGCTATAACAATTGGCTACAATTAAAGTTAAGCAATGTATAGGTTTTTTCATCATTTTCCTCTCTTCTTGCATGCAGGACCAGTTTGAGCAGCATGTGGACCCTAATGTGAAGCTGAATGTGTATTTGTATTACGGTCCAGAGAGGAACAGGAGTAAAAAGTTTCTGTCCTCTCAGGATGTGGTGATCACCACGTACAATGTCCTCTCTTCTGATTTTGGGGTGAGTATATACACAAATGTGTTGCAGTGTGGACTGAAATATTCACACAAATTAAAACTGAAGATAATTCAGCTATTGGTCAATTTTTAAAAAAAATAATTCATAAGTAACTGGACTGGACGTTTCTCTTAGGAGATCCCTAATGTACCATAATGATTTCCTTTCAGAATAAGAGTCCCCTCCATGGGATCAGCTGGCTGAGGGTTGTGCTAGACGAGGGACACATCGTAAGAAACCCAAATGCACAAATGAGTAAAGCTGTACTTGACTTGAAAGCTCAGAGACGCTGGATTCTTTCAGGTATCCCATGTCTACATACACACACACAGATTATAATAGATGACAGTGATGGTATGGCAGGGTTTCTACTGGTCATTTAAAAGTCTGAAATGAAACTCAAGGAGATACAAGTTTTAAAATATTTAATATTTTCAGTAAATTTGTTATAGGTATAACATTTGAAGATGAACTGTTTCAGACTCATAAAAAATATACATTTTGTTAAACCAGTTTTTAAAGTGCCTTCTTGCATTTATTTGCAATGCATTTATTTTAATGTGTATTTATGTAGACTGGCACAGTAGACAGCTCTAAACTAATACCATAATTGTGACCATCCTGTGCTGTTTCATTAGCGTCTTCATCTACGGAATGAAAATAACAGAAATTTTGACAGTTTCGGTTACATCACAGCATGATATTGGTTTGATCGAGCTTAATACCACAACTGTAAATACCTAAATAAACAAATCCTCGATGACCACACGGTACGCTATTATGTTTGTTTAATATGTAGTAAACAGGCACACTCATTCCTCTTCCTCCTTCTCTTCAGGTACTCCCATCCAGAACAGTGTGAGGGATCTGTGGATGCTGGTGGCCTTCCTGGGTCTGAAGCCCTTTGATACGAGAGAGTGGTGGAACAGAGTGATCCAGAGACCCGTTACGCAAGGAGACAGGGCCGGCCTGCAGTGAGTGCTCAGAGATCCTTTAGCTTCTAGACTGCAGCACCGCAGCAATCCTCCAGAGGGTGCCATTCACTTAAGAGTAGCAGTAATCTTTCAGTTTAAAGCCTACTTGCTTTGCTTGTGTCTCCTTACTTTAATTTTAATATTGCTTGTGTTCCCTACTCCTTGCTCATTGTTGCATTTCTTGACTTTTAAAGTTTTTCTTTGTCCAAAACAAAAGCTTAAAGCTCCAGGGTCTAATCTCTTGTACAGAGAGCCTCATATCCAAGTTTTTAATCAGAATCACTTTGCCAGAATCACTTTCACGTTATTGTGAAAGATCCACGACAGACCCGACCACTCGTTCATGCCTTTCAGCATACTTTTACTATAGCTCTGCAGCTCACTGATGGACATATACCAAAAACAGCCACAGCAGTCAGTAAGCACAGACTTTAAGCCGGTTAGGCGTGATTGCGGCTGCCATGCAGGTGCGTCTGCCTCCCCTGCAGTGGCACCGCAGATCACGCCCTGCCACAGTTATATTAGCATTTTGTGTAAGGGTATGATAAAGGTTTGTGATATTTTTTTTTTAAGAATTTGTTATAAAGTACTATAAATAATCAGATACCTTACAGTATTAGTCTGTGATACTCGCTACTGTGTGCAGACACCTTCAGACACTAGTGAAGTGCATCACCCTGAGACGGACCAAGAACAGTGAGGTGAACGGGCGGCCTCTGGTGTCACTGCCTGAGAAGAAAGTCTACGTGGAGCAGGTAGAGCTCAGCCAACCAGAGAGGGAGGAGTACGAGCTGGCACGCACTGAAGGAAAAAACACCATTGGCAGGTACGTGCGGAGCGTGTCAGTGTACTTGCGCAAACATGCTTGAGAGTGACGAGTGTTTTTGCTGAGACAGAAAGTACCTGTGTGAGATTATTTGACGGGACATGTGACTGTTGATTCATCCATTCATGTCAAATGTCATAATAAAATACGATTTTACGTGCATTTTTGCAGATATGTAGCTGAAGGGACAGTCTTGAGGAATTATGCTGATGTGCTTGCCATTCTCATGAGGCTCCGACAGCACTGCTGCCACCCTGACCTGCTGGCAAAGATTTCCTCAGATTTAGGTAAAATCTGAGATTTGTGGATTTGTGGATTACTTTGTTGTTTTTTGCTTGATAATTAGGATATTTTTACTTTGCTCTGCTGCTATCTTGAGCTCTAACGTATTGAGTTAAAATACAAAGACACTTTAGGCAAACAGTTGACTTTGCTGGTAAAACCTTTTTCTTAACACTCCCTGTTCTGAGATAATCAGTCAAACAAATACTTGTATTAATACAAACATTAGAAATGTTTCTCCTTTTTCCAATTACTCCGTTTGATTATTTCTTTCCCTACTCATCACTTTCTGGCTTAAGGTGCTGCAGCGACACCGGCAGAGCTGCGGGAGCGTCTCATAGAAAAGCTGCGGTTGGTGCTGGCCAGCGGCTCTGATGAGGAGTGCTCCGTGTGTCTGGACTCGGTCCGTCTGCCCGTCATTACACACTGTGCCCACGTATACTGCCGGCCATGCATTGCACAGGTCATCAGCACTTCAGGACAGGTATATGTGCATCAGGCATTTGTAAATTAGCTGTCATTCTACATAAAACAAATACATATTCAGTTTAATTTAAATTTATATTTCTCTCTTTGCTGATGCTCCATATGTTGGCACAGGAGGTGGCACGCTGTCCTCTGTGTCGAAGTGAAATCAAGACCAGCGAACTGGTGGAGTTTCCACAAGAAGAAATGGAAGAAGAGAATAGTACAAAGTCTGAGAGGTGGAGGACAAGCTCAAAGGTACTCACTTCACTCAAATTAAGTAGGAGAAAATGACAAACGCACTCAGTAGACCCTAAAACGGGAGCCATCCCTTAAGCTTAATTTTCAAAACATAGTAAAGCTTCAGCTAGTCATGCTTGCTTTTGGTACTGGGTACTTTTATATCATGCACAACATGAACACAAACACTGGAATATATCAAAATTAAGGTTTTTCTGATTCTCAGCATGTGGCTGTTCATAACACCTTGTGTCATTAAGCCCATGGTGCACACATGGAGACTCAAGTGACTACTAATCTCTAAGCAATCAGTGGTCTGATATTTTGTATATAATAGAGTAGATTAGTTCTCTTTCGCAACTTCAGCTGAGGTGGTACCAAAAACTTAAAAACAGATACCGTCCCACAATAAAGCAAGCAGGTAGCTCCACGGTTTTGATTTGGCAGGGGTGGAAAATGGGTTTGTACTGTGCCGTGTGAAAATCTGTGTCTTTGCAGGTGCAAGCACTCATGGGAAACCTGCTCAGGTTGCGATCTAAAGACAGCAGCATAAAGTGTTTGGTCGTCTCTCAGTTTACACGCTTCCTCACCATCCTGGAGACTCCACTCAGGTAATACACACTAAGATCATAGAGTCAGGATTCGCAGTGATTGCTGTGGCTTTGATGGAGGACGGCAAGACAGTGGTGACGTATGCAGTATGAGTGACAGATGGGATTAAGTTGGAGAGGGGATTACATCAGGGATCAGCTCTGAGCCCCATCTTGTTTGTTTGGTGATGAACAGGTTGACAGATGAGATCAGGCAGGAGTCTCCGTGGACTATGATGTTTGCACATTGTGATCTTTAGTGAGAGCAGGTAGCAGGTGGAAAAGAGCCTAGAGAGGCGGAGGTATGCTCTGAGTAGAAGAGGATTGAAAGTCAGCGGAAGCAAGAAAGAATACATGTTCGTATTCTCGTATGAGAGGGAGGCCGGAGGAATGGTGAAGATGCAAGAAGCAGAGGTAGTAAAGACGGATGAGTTTAAATACCTGGGATCAAACCTCCACATCAACGGACTGCACATAAGAGAGTGTAACAGTGAAAACAGTAGTGAGACATGCTATAATGTATGGTTTGGAGACATTGGTACTAACAAAAAGCAGTAAGCTGAGCTAAGAGTGCCAAGATTTTCATTGGCAGTGACCATAATGGACAAGAAATGATTATATGAGAGCAAAGTTAGAGAAGTACAGTTCAGATACTTTGGACGTGTAGGTTAGTGGAGGGTTAGTGGATACATTAAACAAAGGATGATGGATATGGAAGTAGGAAGAAAAAAGGAAGACCTGCAGAGGACATGCAGAGTTGGTGTGACAGAAGAGGATGCTGGGGTAGGATGAAAATGAGGCAGATGATCTGCTGTGGCGACCCCTAAAGGAAGCAGCCAAAACAAAAAGAAGCAGCAGCAGCTGTGGCTTTGATGACCAGGGAAAAAATACAGTGCAATAAACAAAATTTATGAAGGAAGCTCTAAATGTGACTTTTATTTCAGTAAAATTCAGCTAATCATTTCAGTCATCATTTTTATTTACTTTTACGATTATTAATGATTGCTTTAAAGCCTATTGATTTATCTGCTACAAGACAGAAACTAACACTGAAAACATACAGACTGTGGCGTAAATGTAATTGATTGTATTAAATATTTTATTTGATTGCTCATCATGGAAGTGTTTCCTCCTCACCAGAGAGCATGGCTTCAGTTTTGTGCGTTTGGACGGCACCATGACCCAGAAGAAAAGGACTCAAGTCATCCAGGAGTTTCAGAACTCAGCGGCCGACAGCCCTACCATCATGCTCCTGTCACTCAAAGCCGGAGGAGTGGGGCTTAACTTGACTGCTGCCTCTCACGTTTTTCTCATGGACCCCGTAAGTACAAAGCCTGGTGGAAGCAGACATTCAACCACATGATAGATGGGTAAATGCATTAGACGGCATACTTAGGTTGGTGGCCAAAGACTAAGTTATCTAACAAACTGACAACATCTAAGAATCATGTTATCAAAGATTGAGATTTTCTTTGGTGTATGTAGTGGAGGTAGACTGACTGGAATAGGTGAATAACAGCTCTCTGAACATTAATTAAAGCTTGTTAATCTTTTTTTAATTATTAAAAAAATAGAAAGGACAAAAGAAAACAACACAAATGCCATACATGGCTGTGTGACTAGCTCAGGACTTGGGCTCTTATCTCATAACTAAACTGATAGAACTGGTATGCATCAGGATCTGGTTTGCTTTACCACCTAAGGATAATGTTGAGGTAATGCTCACTGGTCATTGCTTGTGCACATGTCAACACTTTGCCACAATCATCTATATTCACACCGGATGGATGCTTGACTCACTGCAGTTTATTAATGATCAGTGCTGTTGCTTAAAAAAATCATTAGTTAACTGAAACAAAGTGATGGTAGATTTTCTGCAGAACATCTGATCTTTTTCAGCTGTTGCATCGGGGAATCCCTGTGGCTGCATTGATGTTCCATAGACTGACCTACTTGCACATTTGTGCCTCCAGTCTAGCCCAGGAAGCTGCATTCGTTGCACTGATGTAGCTAGCAATGTCATGGGGGTTGCATGACAAGTCAAAATGGCACCAGAGTGCACCACTACTCAGCATTCACTACATCCCGTTAGATGTTTGTGCACAAGGATGACAAAGATGATCCCTAAGAATGAAAGCTCTAAATCTATCTTATCATAGAAGGTTTTCAGGAATAAATATTGCATATTTTCAGTTACAGTGAACTCTCTCTGTGTTTGTGTCTTAGGCATGGAACCCAGCTACTGAAGAGCAGTGCATTGACCGCTGCCACCGTTTGGGCCAGAAGAGGAAAGTTGTAGTCACTAAGGTCAGTAATTTGGCTCTCACTATCTATAGTATTGGAAAGAAATCATATTTTGCATACAACAGGGAGGGTGCATGAGTTTCCTGTTTAGATTCTAGCTGATTAGTGATTTTTTAACTTTAAAAAAAAAGGTTAGATTACTAGAGAACTAATCATGTGATTATGTTTGTGTTTTTTGCTGCAGTTCATTGTGAAGGATTCAGTGGAGGAGAATATGGTGAAGATCCAGAGGAACAAACAGGACCTGATGGAGAAGGCATTCGGCTCCACAAACACTGACAGGAAGACATCTCGCATCGATGACATCGTAGCTCTGATGGAGCTGTAGACGTCTGGTACTGGACTTGAACTCAAGCGTTAACACGAGTTACAAACGATTTGCATTTGAACCGTAACCATCAGTTATTCTGTCAGGCACAGTTTCTGTTGATGATAAATGTGCTCAACGGTTTTTAAGTTGCCATTTTGATACAAAGTTGCAGGATGTACCACTTGGCAAGCATTCATATTACTCAGCTGTGATGTTTAGCAACTGCTACTCTTGATTTACATGTTTTAACAAGCCAATACTGTGCTGATTACTGGAAGCGGCTGATAAAGAGATTAAGGTTAATAATTAAATGAGGCGAAGGTTGGACAAACCTAACTACCTTGTAACAGTTTTCACTTTTCAGTTTTCCTCATGCAAAACTGAACAGTTGTGAGAATGTTTGAGTTTTTTTATGGCTCTAAAATTAAAGAAATGCACATGACTGATGTAGTACATCTGTATATATAACTGTAAATACAACAGCTTCCAGATGTTAAATGAAAACTTAAATGAAGAAAAAAGGATCTGTGACACATCTGTTGTCACACCACGTAAAGGAAAAGTAGAACAAATTATGGCAGCATGTTCAGTAAACGTCTCAACCATCTAACCAACCTCTAAAATGGATCAGTTTCCAAAATAAAATGTAGCTTTAAATACAGTTCCCAAATCTCTTAGTCAATATAAAACCAGAAATTTTGGGCTGTTTACACTTGATTCTCCACAGCCTTGACGTTTGACAGAAATCAAATAGCACAGTTGCAGCACTACATCCAACCACAAGTACAGTAAAAATTAATAAACACAAGAGGTGGATTAAAGGTGTTTTTTTTTTTTTTTTTTTTATTTGAGCTTTCAGAGGGATGTACAGCTAACAGCTGGGAAACAGGACAGATGTGCACTAACTCACGTCACTACAATTGAAACCCAAAAAGCTACATATGGACTTCTCCCTCAACCTTGCCAGCTTGTTTCAGGAGTGTTTTACTTAACAGCTGTGGGTAACCGTTTTGAGGGGCACTCGGCAGGATTGAAGCAAAGAGGGTATTGGCAACAGCAAGGGACGGAGTCAACGTTCAATCCGTTGTGCCACTAGCAGCAGTTACAGTAAGTGAGGTTTTGTAAACAGTGAACAGCAATAAGGCAGCTGGTTACACTACAGAAAGGAAGTAAAGAAATTAAACCCAGTTAATGGCACAGACGCACTGATGCAAGTTTGACAGGGACATACATGCAGGAGACGGATGGACGGTAACATGTCTGAGGAGTGCGCTACAGTTCAATCCCACGAAAACACAAGACAAACCTGACTGTTAACAGAAGATGCGGGTGGAAGCACCTCATTACTGATCCATGTTTTAACTCTGTGCCATGCAAATACAACACAACACACCTAGCCCTAATACGATACCAGACAACACAAAGCTGAAGTCACAGGGAGCTGGTGAGTCTCAGAGGCACAGACAGGAACGCTCATCTGTGCACTCCAGTGAGGTGAACTGTCATGTAAAGCGGGATTGTAACAGCTGTCTGCATATCTGCTTTAAAGTGGTTTAGACAGAGAGGTTTATTGCAGGTAGGATAGACGGAAAAATCCTAAAGCGACTGCATTTCTGCTGAGCTGCTCGGATTTTCCAAAGATCAGGAAGACTCGGAACTGTGAGTCCCGTTTTCAACAGGTGCACTTAAAAGGAACAGACATTTTAGGAAGTAGCTACAGGTTTTTTCCTTTCTTGTCAAGAGTTTGGTGAGAGGATTTGCTCCACACAGCTGGATAACCTCGCTTAGCATGAAGACTCGAGCTGGAGAAACAGCCAAAGCACAACTGACCAACCAGCACCTGGAGGTTCATCGATTGCAGCTCATTTATTCATCATAAAATTCATCTGTGAACACTAAAAAATAAAAATCAGCGTTTATGTATTTATGTGGCTCAAGGTGCTTGGCCAGGAAAATAGTTTGATACGTTACAGGTTATAAAACAGAACTGTTGTTTCTTTACACTTTTGTAGAGAGTTTCTAATCGATCGCTAGTCTTTGTTAACTTTGGACACAGACTAGCAGCTTCCACTCAATATTTGTGACCTCAGAACTCGATACATCGCTTGGCAATTGGGTCACATAACCTTGCGCAGGTAAATAGGAGGGAAAAAAATTAAAATTTTTAATTTCAGTTGTAAAAAGCATGTCCAAAGACAGTTTATACAAACTAATACATGTTCAGTCTCTACCCAGACTTTTAAAATGTTTGCATGGGGTGAAGCTGAGGTCCACAACCTCTGTCTTCCATTGCTAATGTAAGGGATCAGTGAAAATACTGGCTTAAGCTTTGTTTTTTTCAACATAACAAATACTCCATTATACTACTATACTGTAATACTCCAGATACACAGTACACATCTCTAGGATTCTTTAAAATATCTCTCTCTATATATATTTTGTACTGTTAGCTATGCAACTAAATTACATCTCAGAATATACACAGCACTTAGGTGAGGGATAATAACGACTATTTGCAGTCTCTGTGCTAAGGGAGTTAGTTGGTCAGCTGCTGCTATAACTTCACACTTTACATGAATCTTCTCCCCTAACTCTTAGAAAGAAAGTAATTTATCCTAAAATGTCCAATTTTTCCTTTAAGAGGAAAAAAAAGTGGAAGGTGGAGTGCATGGGAATTTTGTTTTTGTCACACTTAACTCTCTACACACTAACAGGATGCAGAGGTGGAGACCGAAATTTGCTCAGAAGCATTCATCCAGTCACCTGCCAATCAAGCCCCTGTGATTCACTGAGTGGTGGTTTACACTCCCACCTTCCACCCCCACCCAACCTCACAGAGCTTCAACCGGTGTCCATCACGCTCCCTCGGTCGCCCACTACTTTAGGAAAGAGTTAAGTTTTTCCTCGATGTTGGCAAACGAGTCGTCACCCATGTAGTCGATCTGGCCCGCTTCCCAGCGCTGCTTCCGCTCCTCCGATGAAATTTTCTGAGGCACAGAAGGAGGAGAGGACACCGACTCCTCTCTTACATCCTCGTGAAGCTTACCCTGCATGACATGGAGAGAGAATGAATGAATCATTAAGTGAAACTAGAGCAATACTTTATAAGGACTGCTTTCCTCAAGCCCGGCCATGCTCCGCTGGAATTACCTCACAGAGGAATTTGCTCTTTTCTGGCCTTGAGACGCGTTCGGTACGTGCAGGCATTTCTTAAGGACAGTAAAAATATAAACGAGACATTTTGCAGAAGATAAGAGTAGTACTATTTTCCGAGATAATTTATCATAACACTATAAAAATAAACAGCTCTAGATGCTGGATGCGCAATTAATAAACTGTATCAGGTGGAAGAATCAGGTAGAATTTATAACTTAAACAAATATTTTAATACCAGAAGTTGTTTCCTGATTCACAACAGTCTCCAATCAGTTTATTCCCCTTAATTTAGTTTTGTTTTGTGTTTTTTTTTACAAATCATAATCCTTTCAAAATACAATACTCATAGATACACAATTATGAGTATGAAGAGAAAAATCTTCAAATATCAAACTGTAAACATGCATTCTAATCACTTTTTAGTGAGATTTCTTGATACTGTCATTAATGCAGCTGGATCAAAAATTGCGTCGAATTTCTACTCATCATTTAAAGTCTTCTATAAAAATGTCAAATAAAACAGATCCGAGTCCAGACCTAAAGAACTACACCACTATAGTCTTAAAAAGTTAGTCATAGCAAATGGAAAATTCCCTTTCTCCTCCTGCTTGTCTGTATAAACATGTAAATGTGACACAATATGGCACAGCTTCAGGGTGTTGGGCAAAGCCACAGGCTTTTGGCAGCCTTCCTTTGTGACAGAGCTATTTCACTACAGTGCTGTGACTTACAGACTGCACGGCAACTTCCTGCTATTCTGTGTTAAACAGTTGCTGAAGGTCCCAGCACAGCTCACTGATGACAGTAAGCTATTCATGCAGTTGTGGCACTGCTGAGAGGATGACAAAGTCAGCAGTGACAGACATCGTCTGGTGCTGAGGAATGCGGAACCAATCAGCTTTTATTTACTATCACTATTATGACTAAACCTAGCATTTTAAATGCAGTTTTACAAGAAATTGAAAAAATTGAAAGATTTGGTAATTGCTCAACATGACGGAATTTCACACTTAAAAGATATGTGCAATATAAAGAAGAGTTGCTATGCAATTAGAAGTTTCGAAACAGTCAGGAAATGCTGATTATGCAACATGCAACAACACCTAAAATCACATACATTCATAGTCATTAATGTTTCATCAGATTCCCACCAGCCACACCCAAGACACACAAACCGTTAACATACCTCATCGCTCTGCTCTATAAAGCCGCTGAGGAAGGGAGTGTCTCCGTAGGCCTTCTGCAGTAAAGGCAGCACAGATTTGGTGTACACCTGCCACCACATCAGGAGATAGTCAGGGTGCAGCACGCAGGGGTCAGGTGAGGACTGACCTTTGACCTCGCCGCTCTGAGCATCGTAGGAGTAGTTCCACGGTTTCACTTTGCCCAGGAAGTGCACCACCTTCGCGCCTTGGCCGTACCTGTGCAAACAAACAGAAGACCGTGAGAGGGGGAAAGGAGAGCGAGAGAAACATGCAGCAAGAGGGCTCTAAACACTTCATCCATCCATCCATCCATGCATCCATCCATCCATCCATCCATTCATCCTTCCATGCATCCATCCATGCATCCATCCAGCCATTCATCCATCCATGCATCCATCCATCCATCCATTCTCTTCCACTTATTCTTATCAGAGTCATGGGGATGCTGGAGACTATCCCAGTTGGGATGGAGGGTTGTGAGAGATCAGTAGTCTAGCACAGAGAGACAGACAACCGTTGACACTCACATTCACACCTATGTCCAAATTAGAATGTTGCACCAAATTTGCAACACACAAACTACAGTTTACAGCATGAGATTATTTCCTGTCAATTCTGGAAATGACCAGAATGCAAAAGATTACGGATGATTACATCAGAGGAACAGCTCAAAGTTAGAGAGGCATGTGCAGACGAGGGATAGTGGCTATACTGGACAAAGGATGATGGATATGGAGCTGCAATGCAGGAGGTAAAGAGGAAAATCTCAAAAGGGGTTAATGGATATAGTGAAGGAGAACATGCAGAGAATTGATGTGGGAGAAGAGGATGCTAGGGATAAGATGTTGTGAACATCGAAACTGTGGCTTTGCTGACAAAGGAGGACAAGAAGAAGACGTTTATTTTGAGGGGCTGAATTAAAATTATCACTGTACAAAAGTACAGTGATAATTTGTCCAGAGCATTTGTGAACTCCAGTAGGATTTTTTAAAAGTGGGAATGATCCAGTTTAGTCATACTGCAAACCAGTTTGAGTCAACCTCCATTTCTTTCTCTTTCTTACTTTCTAACTCTTTGGACATGAACACAGCTTTGCTTCTGTGTATTGCTTCAACAGTGGTTTTGAAATGAAGCAATGAAGAAGTGACTTAAGGGTACTCTTAAGTCACTATTCTTAAATTCAAGAGAAAAAAGTCCCTAATTATTTTCACAGGTTTAAAAGTCATTAAGCAACAGACTGACAGTTAGCTGTTCATGTAAACTCTCAACAGGGACCTAAAAAGTGAAAAAACATTATTGTAATCAGACCTATTGATAGTGGAACCTCTAGAAGAGGAGAAAAAAATTGACTTGGATGAGAACAGGAGAAATATCAAGCAATGAGAGGGTTTACCCCAAGATTCAAACCAGCATGATGGAGTTATGTCGTGTTAGGACATCTATGGCCGCTAATAGAACTAGATGTTTATTGATAATGTGACTGCTGATCGAAGAATGACCAATGGATTCTAAAGTGTGTATTTAAAAGCTGCATGACACACATCCTGCAACAGTTTCTTGCCACATTCCTATAAAACTACTAAACAACAATTACATTTGTAAATCCAAAGATATGAATCATGACGACACACTACATCCACCAATCTCCTCCAAAAGGACACATACGGTTTCGATTTAAATGAAACAGCATATACAGCTGCTCTAGTTCCTCTTATTCGAGCCAGGTTTTGGTAAACCTAGCGATCTGTTTCAGTGGCTTCTTGAAATTTAACACCCACCCACTGACACACAAACAAACACAAGGCCTTTGAACTGACCTTGAGGAAGTTTTATGTCACCTGAACCACATAATGAGTGCATTCAGTATTTCCTCACATGTTCACATCTACTAATTTCTGTAGTTTCCAAAGAGAAACTGTGTGCATGTGCTTGCATACTAACTGTTTGAAAGCTGGTAGGTAGGAGTAGATGGCAATGCTGCTGAGGTTGTAGATAAAGGGAAGGTGTTTGGAAATATCTGCTGTCGCCCAGGTGTTAAAGTAACTGTTGAGAACTCCCTGATCCCCACCTGAAGACAAAGACAAGCAGACAAACATTATCAAATACACTTCACGATATAACGGAGCACAATGAGAGATAGACAGTGATCAAAAATACACAATAGTCTTTATATTAGTGATAGCAGAAAAATGACTTGAAAAGAGCATTTGATACTTTTAATTTAGTGTCTTTCTAATCAAGGATAAAGATGTTCTTCAGTTTCTGGCATTTTCACCTCATCCGACCGCTGTTCTCTCACCGCTGTAATCCACACACACACTATAGTAGATACCAGAATACCCACCACCACCATTGCATTCTGTACATTCCCACAGGCTGTGTCCTATCTGACATGTAAAAATAGAAGCTGAAAGGGTGTGCTGACAACGCTGTGCGAAGATGCAATGAGTAACAACATATGGCAAAAACTTTTTTAGATTTCTATGATTTAGCTACTTACTGAGTCACAGAATCAATTCTGATCATAGAAGTAGCTTTGATCTTTCGTCCACTTGATTTGTTTTTGTTTTTTATTAATTTGGGAACTGCTTTGGTTGCTAAATCATTGATTTTGATACGGGACTTCCTGATACGACATGGTAAAATAAAAGTAACAAAACTTTCTTCGAACTTAAACTATGCTGAAAACACTTATTCTGGTGCCATTTTCCATCACGTTCATGCGTACACTGTCCAAATATAACCAGGGCTTTTAAAAGAAACCACAGTTTATTCAGATACTCAAACTTGTTTATTCAAAGAAACCCTCTGCAACGAGTCATTCTGTGGACAGATAAGTCCGAGTTCCTATAACTTTCAAGAGATGAGAGTGTTTAGTGTTCACACTGAACACCACCAGCCATTCCCACAAAAGGCTGCCTAGAGGCCACTAAGGAGATATTTGGAAACCAATTTTACTGAAAAATATAAATATTTTTTTTCCTATCATGGTGCCAGGAACAGTGATCTCAACCACATAAGTTGTTAACAGCTACTTGATATATTGCAGCAATGATTTATACAGATATTCATGATTCCCAGAGATTTGCTTCAGGATTGCCATTCGATGCCAATCCTTTTGCTTGATGAGCAAATAACTACAGCAATAAGGAAATAGCTCTCATCACCTTTACTGTGTTATAATTTGCTGATTAGCAGGTTAAATAATGGAAATTGTAAACTTTTTATCTGCAGGTTAGCTGTTATAGTTTAAGCATGATAAGACAAAAAGGACCACAGCTGGCCCTTACTTTTCACTGTAGACAATAGTATGTTTGGATGTATTTACACAGATTCACTTGCCATCAAAGCTGCCATTTTCACCACAGAATGTGATGAGCTTCTCGTGGGTCTCATTGGATGGTCTGAAGACAAATACCCCAGAGTTGAAACAATCTGGCCAACCAGGATCTGGAGCTGCAGATAACTCCTCTCTCTCAAAGAGTTCATCTATGTTGGACAGCACCTGAGTGCATAAATAGAGATGTATTAAGAATAATTGATGAAAACGGGAGAGGTTTGAGAAGGAAAAGCATTTTAGATGTCTGCTGTGTCTTTACATCGCTACAAAAAAGAGCCAATGCTGTGTGGTTTTTGTGCCGTTAACAGATCTCTTTCTCACCAGTGTGTCAGCGTCCATGAACACACACTTGCTGTACTGCGTGAGCGTCCAGCAGTGCAGTTTGGTGAATGTCACCCCCAGGTCCGGACGCTTCATCAAGGCCAGGTGAGCCAAATCGCCTGAATCCATCACGTCCACCACATGCACCTCATCAAAAATGGAGCGCAGCACATCTCTATAAAGCAGACGGTATGATTTACATCAGCACGTATGTCACCTCTTATCCTCCGGGAATGGCTAAACAGCTGATGCCATTACCTGCAAGGTTCTGCAACATGTGGCCCCACAAAAGCGACCAGCTTCCTGGTTGTGTTGTGGCTTCGTAATGACTGGCCGAGGACCATCGCTCCCTTTGCATAGCTGTCATTTGTAGCCAGTGTCACAAAAGCTTGGTCTGTTTGGGGAAACACACACATTCAGACACTGAGCCAGATGAATAACACGTCATAACATTACTGCCATAACTTCCTGTGTCTTTCAGTCACAGGCTAAAAACCTTTATACATTCTGACAGCTTTAAATATGAATGTCTTAAATACCATCTCTCTGCAAAAAGACTGGAAAAAGTGAATTTTATTTTAAACCTAAAGGTGTCAACAGCAGGTCCCACAGGTCTTTTCATTCAGCTCTGTATTAAATTAAGTAAGAGGTGAATTATCATTGCAGACTGCATTTCATTTCGCTTTATTTTCTTTAGTTTCTTAAGATTCTGTTTTCTTTTCTAGTGAAGGCCTTAAAAAGCTTCCCTTTTCACCACAACATTTACATAAAAGTATATAAAAAATTACTGCTAATAGAAGCAGTATTACTAATTTTGAGTAAAACCAACTAAACCCGTGGCCCCGCTTCCACTTTTCCTCTAAAGCAGACATCAATTGAAGCCTCATGATCCCCTTCTGCAATTACGGTAATCTCCTGCATCAATACAATTAATTTTATCGAATTTTATTCATCCTAAAACCAGTTATGCAAAGGTCAGCGTATGATGAGTCCCCAGAGGATAAATTAGCAACCACAGGGGGCAAGCAATGTCGAGTGAAAGCAGGCCTGGAGCCAGCTGAGAGCATTTATCAAGCTGAACGTATGAGCTGTCGGGGGGCTTCTGGGAAACCTGACCCACGTGGCTGTGTTGTACAGTTGCTAAGATCTTATTCAAAGAATTCTAAGCAGACTGTTTCAGCGTGCAAGAAAGGCTCCTCTCACCTACAGGGCAGTACAGGAAGCATGTGTTGCATTCTCACAGGGTTAAACATGGCTACATGAAGCCTCATGACCTCTAGGTATGATGTGAAGAATGATGATTACCCAGTTCAAAATGTGAAGTCTGCTCAAAAGCCTGCTTTGTTCACGAAAATCACATTTGTCTTTATATGATATAAACTAATCAGAAATGTTGCAAACAATGTGCAATGATTATATTAGATGAAAACAAGTATGCCTTTCTTTTAAAGAACACGTGATCCCGAACCTTTGAGTTGCAGTTGCTTATTTCATGAGTAACCTGTACTAGAAGCAGACATATTGCTTACATATTTAACTATTAGTGTTACAGTGTTGTGCACACACTATAATAGTAATTATATAACTATGTTTTCCATATTCAATCGTTAGCCACATTAAGACTTTCATAGTAACACACAGAGAGACACTAAAGACGTTTTAGTGTACTGAGAGGAAGGGGGAGGAGACAACTTCAAGCCTACATACAGCAGCGCACGTCCACATTGAGAAACGAAGTGAAGTTAATTGAACAAAAACAGGAAGTTAACAATGTATTTCTAAGAAAATAAAAGCCTGCGTAACACGCTGACGGATAAAGTCTAGAGACAATTGTTACCTGTTTGAGTAGAGGGGAGGGCGAGCCATAAAAACAATCAAAAGCAGACTGAAAAGGTTTACACGGCTTCAAAACAGGTATTACATTTTGCAAGTGGTGGTGTGTACATTGATTTTCACTGAAAAAGAAAAAAATATATCTAAAAATGCAAAAAGCAGATTTGCAGATCAAAACTTGTTAAGTTTTCTGGCTACAGACGCTTGATCAGTGCATGGATACAGCCTCATGCTTCTCTAGAAGTAGTTGTACAAACTTTTGGTGAAAAATAAAATACCAAAACCACTCACATTTGTGTACTGTAAATATGCCACCAGCTGGCTTTCAGTCTTGGTCCTAGACTCATCCAACTCACTACAGTTTGTATGATGCAATCATGATTGTGGGTGAGGTAACACAGGGAATTCCCACATGCCCACCCCGTGAAATCCAGATGTGCTTATCAGCTATGGGCATACTGATTCGAGTTAAACAATCATGTAAGACTAAAAATGTTAGCTGATAGGGAGCAACTACAGTAGTAACTGTCATTTTAGGCTATATTTTGGTCTAAGCATGTCACATCTGAGTATTCAATATCCTTATTGCTGCTGTTCTTGTGTATATAAAGTGGCATAAGTTTGAAGACCGATTATTTTAAAATTACTGTACAATTACAGTAAGGCCATAATGAAAAAACTGCAGGTGTCTTTTCATGATGCATTTAGAATTTTTTTTAGAATCTTTTTCATGCCTTTCTGAGGCATATGTACAAATTTATGTGCCGTTTGAATGAGTCAATAAATTCAACAGTAAGAGATTTGACTGTTATAAGACACAAGGTATACCTCCAGCTTTTCTAAACATTGTAACAAGTGTCTGCATATTTTGTGATAGTTTCGTCTGCTTTAAGTTTGTTTTTTTATGTGGACTAATGTTGTCTGACATAAAGGTGAAATTTTAAAAAACTACGGATTTGTTAGATCCGTAGTTGTTTGTACCTTTGTACCTTTTTAATCGCTTAAAACTACTCCGATTTTGAAGCTTGTGACCGGATGTGCTGCTTTTCACCAGCGCCAGCTTTACTTTGGTCCAAACCTCTGCAGAAACTCATCAAATTAACTCTATGGCTACACAACCATTTAAACCACTAAATCGCAACTTCTGTGCACCACATGAGCGTGGGAGCGGGTGCTGCAGCCGCTCTAAAGCTCCAGAGTTTGACAACTACGCGTTGGTATTTCGGAGGATGCATGCAGTTCGCGCAGCTCAACTCCGGTCCGGTCCGGTGCGACCGGGTTCCGATGTCAGTGTGACGTCTGAGAGAGTCGGCCGGTCTCTTACCCGACATGGTGCGCTTAGGAGGGTCCACCCAAGGGTCGGGGGTCGTGATGGGGAAGACGAAGGGCTTGCACTGCGAAGGGCAGAAGCGCAGCAGCTGGGAGCAGTCCAACACAGGAATTAAGCCCCACATTTTCCGGGTCATGTGACCACTGACAGGTGACACGCCCCCCTACGTTTATCTCTTTCTATAAAACTTTATTTGTGATGGTCTTCATCACAGACAAAAGCCATCTTTTTACATTTTTTTAATCAGTTAGGTAATTAAGGCTGGGTAAAAGCACAGCGCCATTAGTATAATAATAGATTAGAGCTTAACAGATGAATAAAGATTGGATTACTGTGTACTTAACGGTATTCTGTTGTTTGGGTCATTATAAGGGTCATGTTTTATTTATTTTTTGTAAAAAATAAAATGTATGAACTATTAATATAATAATAATTAAACGGTAATGCTTTATTAGCTAAAGTGCGAATACAACACGCTGATTTTTTCCCGATGTTGAGCTATATTTTATATATATGTTTCTATATATATTTTATATATGTTTTAATTTAAAAAAATCAAATTAAATTGGACAAACTATATAAAGTTTACAGTCTGACATTAATATGCGAAGGTAAAAGTGTAAGCTCAACGCATCATAAGCTTTCACATACGTCATCTTAAAGGAAAATTTAGCGTCCGTTGTCATGGAAACGATGTCGCAGCAGTCCTTCGGGTGATGTCCGGATTCGGGTGATGTCCGGATTCGGGTGATGTCCATCGAAGCGCATCACTTTCGCTTTGACATAATGACACCATTATACTTCCCTGGTTATAAATGGGAACTGGCTGTGGTCGGTGGGCACGGCAGGCAAATCCTTAAACAAGAAACAAGCTACAGTGATTAGAGTCACTCTGCACATGCTCATTAGGATTCTGTCTGCCTGTAGAAGGGCAGAGTTATTTCTGCAGAAATTCTCAGAGACGAAACTTCTGTTGAAATCATGAAGAAACAGTTTTTTTAGGCTTTTTATTCTGCAGCCTAAAACTTAGATGACTGTGAATTTAAGCATGCATTAATTTTACAATTTTTGTGTGAAATTATGTATTTTGTGTGTCATAACAGTATTCACCTATATATGCATTATAATATACAATAAATATACCACTACACATTTCTTTTGTTGCTTTTAAATAAGTAGATAAATATGTTCTCCACTTCAGTAATGCAGACAGACATTTGTTTTGCTGGAATTCTACCCTTGAGTATGCTTAAGACTACACTCAAATGAGCAACATTTCATTACATTTCATACCTTAATAGAGTAACATTCATTAAGTTTATATATAGAGATACTCCAATGTTGTCAGGGCTAATCATGCCTGATTGAACAAACTGACTCTTAAGTACATTTTGGTGACAATAGTTTCCAATGCACAGCTTTTACAGGAAAGAATATCTGTAGTAATCTTACCTTTGCAGGAAAATGATCTGGTGATTTATATCATTCAAGGACACAGGGTAGTAACACAACCTAATTTAGGCTAACCTGTAATTTTCCTTATAGTTCTGACTACAATCCAGATTTTGTTCAAGGCCTAAAAAGACTCAGGTTGTCAGAAATGACCTTCGCTATATTTGTCCACCTTTCCGACAAAAACAGGGAGATCCTTTGTACTTCAAGTAGTTGAGTGTCAGATGTCAGATCAATCAGACTGAAGCAGCACTGCCTCACCGTGGTAACACATCCTCATTACAATGGAACAAAGCATGAAAGGCTCAAACACACACCTTTAATAGCGCTACTACTGTAAAATGAACAAAGTAAAGTTTGTGTCTGTTTTGATGCAATACATGTCTGCAATACATTTAATAAACATATGTAACTGTCTCTTCTTTGTACTGGCTTTTGGGTGTTTTTCTAAATTTCCTTTATTCTTGAGTGCTTGAAAAAAAGGAAGCTGGACAGATTTTTGGCTGGTGAAGACCTTTCACCTCCCTTTCACCTTCTAAGAGGCTTCTTCAGTTCTAAAAACAGCTGATGCAGAGTCTCGGGCATTAGTGCAGTTAGAGGTGGTCCTGAGGGTTGTTGACCCACAACTAATCACATGAGCTGTAACACGAGCCAGGGCATAAAACAGGGCGTGGGTCAGTGACCCCCAGGACATCATCCTGGTCAGGTACGTGCCAAAATGCATTCGAATAAAACTGATCCAAGGCTCAAAATATTGTTCTAAGCATGAAATATGCTGTGTTTCACTTGATTCTGTTTCCACGCTGGGCTTCAGCTAAAGCACCAGTTGCATTGAACAAACAATTTAGATAATATCTACTTAAATGTAACTATTTCAAGTTGTCAAAGGTATGAATTTGCTATGATCAGTATTTTTTTTTTTGCCCCACTTTTATTAAACAGCAGTTTCTCTGTGTACAAGAGATAATAATGGGAAGAACTATTATGAGCTAATAATCCAAACATGTAAGAGTGCAGAATGTAGACTGCCAATGCACTAATTACTAAAGGGATATTTTCTCAGTTTGGCCAAAGGGACTGAATTTGTTTGATATACACATTAATATGTGATAGATTGGCAACTGTTTAAAAGAAAATGATGACAAATGATTAGACGAAGTCTACAAAAAGTGAGATTTGAATCTTTTAGTATTTTGATCCGCAAAAATCTGGATTTTTATTGGATGTTGTCATGCCTGCATTCTGTGTAACAAATTAAAGTTCGATGATCTTTAATAATTTGGGGCCTTAAAATCAAGTAATAATACACATGTAGCTCTTAATATCATTAGCCAAACAATAACAGCTGCTAAAGTGAAAGCAGCCTATAAGCCGCATGCTCAAATAATGCAAATAATTGGAATTTTAAATGTACCCTGTATATAACTCCAAGCTATTTGAGTCTCTCTGTGTACTTTTGTATATCTGTGTGGCTTTTACTTGGTTCACCTTTCTGTGTATGTGCTTTTAGATAAAGTGAATAATGCAGGAGGCCCTTGAGAAAGTCTTTGATGGCTGGTACACTTTTACACTACCAACTGAACCAATACAGCAGCTCATACATCAACAGCTGACGGTGGAGTGCTTACCTGAGAGTAACCGGAGAGCACATCAGAGTCACAGAGTGAAAACAGGCCGATCGCGTGTCAGAGGAAGAAAAGACTCTAAGGGGAGACAGAATGATGGAGTCCTTGGTCTGTGTGGATGCAGGGAGTAAATACTGTATCTTAGTGATCAGAGATAAAAATGCATTTAGTTCATCTTAAACAAGAAGGGAAGATTTGTACAAACTTGTCTTTGTTCTGCCTGATTATGACACCATATCAGTCTTTTTGACCAGTGGGGGAAATGGGAGAAGAACAAGCACGGAGGTAAACATAGAGAAAAGGAGGGAAGGAAAGTACAAAAAAAAGAAAAAGGTCGCAAGGACAGAACAAAAAGGGTTAATAAAAAAAACAGGGTGAAAAAAAAGTGGTTTGGAAAGGAGAACACGGAAGAAAGGAGTACAGATCTGACCCTCAGAAAGCTGATTTTCAACTCTGGACTAGCTTTGCGCAGGACCTTAAGCCCTTCAGCCTGCCTGGGACTGGGGGTAAGCTCATTATTTTTGTTCTTTTCTTACATTATAGTCACAATATGCGACAACATTCTCAAGTAGTAGTCTCAAGTGAATTTTACTGTTAAAGAAGTGCAATTATCTCCAACAGTAGCTCATTTCAAATGTGAAGCGAGGAGCAAGTTTTTAAAAAGTTTCAACTGACTGAAAACTTTTGTAAAGCTAAAAAAACACCTAGTTGAACATTATCATTAAGACTGTTTGAGTCTCACTGTTTGAGAATCTGAACATGCTTCTCTGTATAAGTTGTGGACATCACTGCAAGGGATCAGAATCCTTTGTCAGTGAAAACAGTTCAGGGCTAAATCAAAAGTGATCCAGAATCAGTGTAGCCTTCACTGAGCTGGGTCGTTTGACCTCTGACTAAACATTGGTGCTTCTTGAGGTTAAAGACACCATTAATTCTGAATGATATTTGGAGCAACATCTGCTGTTATCCAGATATCTTGGTCAGACAATCGTTTTTTAGCCTAGTAAGAGTCAGGGTGCTAAACCGGCCTACATGTATAGTCCAGACTGATAAACCAATGGAAATATGGGGTAAGCTCAGAAAAACAGAAAAAAGGAGCCCAGCTGAAATCATGAAGCAAGTAACAGTGGGAAGATTTGGCTTTCAGAAGGCTTACAGTGTTGGTAGCACAATAAACACCTGTCCCACCTTATTGGAAATGTCCTTTGACAAAACAATCAATTTTCTCAGTTTTAATATAATGTCATTTGCAAATTATTTCATTCTTTTTTTAAATGTCATTTTTACACAGTGTCTAAAGATGAAAAACATTGACTGGACTATAGCAGGCCAAATTTCACACATTCAGCAGCAATTTATTAATATTTAAGGGAAAAAAAGAAGAGAAAGCTGAGATCTACAAAGGTAAAGATAACAATAAAGGTGGAATAAAGTTGGAATGAGGAGGAAGTAACAGTGTTGTTGTGACGTGGAGCATTTTAATCTAGGTGATGCAGCTGGCTCCGTGCCTCAGGTTACAAGGCATTGTGTGGCAATGAAGCAAGCTGTGCAAGCCTCATGTTTTAAACATGTTTGACTTAGATGCAAAATGTGATCATGGCTCCTTAAAAAACAGCTGCAAATACAAAAAACAGTCAACATTATGCGCACATGTTTCACGTGTTTTAGTTAGGTGTCACACTTATACTGACTAAAGTTACAATTCAGTTCACTGTTTGGCTTCATGCTTAGTGGCTATTGTAAAATAGCCTTTGGTAATAAATATGCTGATTTGTGCACCTGCTGCAATGTGACTAAATTAAATTTAATTAACTTCTTAAAAACTTCTATGCTATCCTACAACTAATGGCCGCTTATTAACCAAAGCATAAAAAAGTTAACTGTTTATTTTTAGGGATGTGAGCCACAATGGTAGCAGTCACCGTTTAGGCATAGCTGCTAAAAAAAAGGCCTACCAGCCAGCAATGTGTGAAAGAGAAAATAAAACAGAGCTTCCAAGTTATTAAAAGTACTTGGTATCGCTCTGATCTGATCAATAAACTGAAGATGAAAAGTCCAAAGTATAAAAGCAACAGGTCATAGTTTTGCAAGGTGTGTACTAGGATGAGCTGAAATGCTGGGCAACTGTCCCTGCATAAAGCCAAGCTAACTGTTTGCCCCTGCGTCCTTTCTTCGTGCTTCAAGCCACATTAACAGTCTCGTGAATTAAGACTGATATTCAAATTTTATTCAGTTAATTTAGGCGTGCTTATCTATCACTAAGCAAACGTGAGCTCTAACAGAGCAGTCAGGGCAAAAATGACCCATATTTCTATTATCAAACTGCAGGCTGTGCATTTGGAAAACATTTATTTATATATACATATGTTTACCTTTTTTTCAGCTCTCACTACTTTGGGATGCATTGTAAGGCAGGTGTGCTTTGACTGCAAATGGCCCAGAAGGGGCAAACACTTAAGCCTCCACGACAGAGAATAACAGGATGAGGTGTTAAATGTTAACTGTCAGAAGATGTTTGTCTCAGGGTCCAGGCAGGCCAAAGGTCCATCGTGTGCCTCCACCCACTGACTCCTCCTAAAAGAGATACTCAGCTCTCCAGTGCATCTACAATCCAGCTTCCTCTCTGCTCCGGTTTGAAACCTTGCAGAGCTCTGGAAGACTAGAGAGGCTTACTGCTCGAGACAGGACTGAGAGGGGAAACATGGTAATGTGAAGGTAATTGTCCTTGACTTGTCTCACTTTGCTTTTCTTGTCCTTCAAGCAAAGAAGCATGTTTTACTTTAAAATGCTTTGGATTCAGAGATTAATGAAGAATCTTTAATGTATTTAAATGTGTTTGTATGTGGATGCTGATATGGGTGTAGATTGGAGAAAAAGAGATGTTAGTTCAAATGAAACCTACTTTTTAAAAATTTTGATTTAAAGTTTTCACATGTATAGTAAATACATGTCTTTGCAGTAATAAAGTGTTACAGCTCTCATGTTGAGTTGTCAGGTTGATCAGACTTTGTGTCCGTTGCTGAAAATTGCCCTTGTTGTGTGTTTTGGGGGGTTGGGGGCGCATTTCAGGTGCACAAAGTTGAAGCTACTATGGACAGTCACGTCATACAGATTTCCCGAGATGACTTGGAAGATCTAAAAGAAGCCTTCAACAAAATCGGTCAGTTTCACATAGAATCACGAACATGCATGCACAAACACACAAACACAACACACACACGGAAACTCTAACATGACCCTATAAAGGTTTTGACGGTAATTCTGAACAAAGAAAGAGTTTCACTACCATCATAAAATAAAAGACTCATACGTAAGCCAGTTTTACTGCTTGCATTGTACTTTTTGTGAGAGACAGTTTCACGTATAATAAACGTTGCCAAATTTTATCAGTTAACAATCACAGCTGCACAGTTGCAAAGATCTTGATAATAATGAGCGGTGTAAGAAAACAGATATTATCTTCCCATTTCTGCATGACATAAAAATATCAAGCACAAAGGATAACAGGTCAAAGGCATCAAACAGCAATTTGGAGCAATTTGAAAATTATTTTTAACACTGTTTTTAACACTCATGTTTCTTGGAACCTTGAAAGTCTGAACAAAACGCGAGAGAAATCCATCCAGTAGCTGCTTAGCTACCTCTAATGAAGAGCTGGATAGGTTTTGACATCATCAGTGAAAACAGCACCAATAAAGTGCCACAAATAGTTTTTGGCTCATTTTAGTAACAAACCAGAAGCCCAGTGGCCACTGACATGCAGCCCCAGTGCAATGAAGTTTGTCCACATGAAACAATAAAGTTTAGAATTGATAGAAAAGAAAGTTTACAATAATAAACTTGTACCTAAAAGTTATTTTTAATAGGTAAATAAAACTGAAACTGAAGCCAATAGCAATCTACTATGAAATGAATCTTTTAATTCATTTGAAAGCCTGATGCTTAGCCTCGTCCACCCCAGCTGTAAAACTCAGAAACCAGTCTTACTTGTTATCATCTATCGTCCACCTGGGCCTTACACAGAGTTTCTCTCTGATTTCTCAGACTTTTTATCTGATTTAGTGCTCAGCTCAGATAAAATAATTATTGTGGGTGATTTTAACATCCATGTAGATGCTAAAAATAACAGCCTCAACATCGCATTTAATCTGTTATTAGACTCAATTGGCTTCTCTCAAAATGTAAAAGAACCCACCCACCACTTTAATCACACTAGATCTTGTGTTAACATATGTCATAGAAACTGAACATTTAACAGTGTTTCCTGAAAACCCTCTGCTGTCTGATCATTTCCTGATAACATTTACATTTACAATAATTGATTACACAGCAGTGGAGAGTAGACTTTATCACAGTAGATGTCTTTCTGAAAGTGCTGTAACTAAGTTTAAGAATATAATCCACCCACTGTTATCATCTTCAATGCCCTGTACCAACATAGAGCAGAGCAGCTATCTGAACACTGCTCCAACAGAGGTCGATTATCTTGTTAATAATTTTACCTCCTCACTACGTACGACTCTGGATACTGTAGCTCCTGTGAAAACTAAGGCCTCAAATCCGAAGTACCTGACTCCGTGGTATAATTCTCAAACACGTAGCCTAAAGCAGATAATTCGTAAGCTGGAGAGGAAATGGCGTGTCACAAATTTAGAGGATCATCATTTAGCCTGGAGAAATAGTTTGCTGCTTTATAAGAAAGCCCTCCATAAAGCCAGAACATCTTACTATTCATCACTGATTGAAGAAAATAAGAACAACCCCAGGTTTCTCTTCAGCACTGTAGCCAGGCTGACAAAAGTCAGAGCTCTACTGAGCCAACAATCCCTTTAACGTTAACGAGTAATGACTTCATGAACTTCTTCACAAATAAAATTTTTATCATTAGAGAAAAATTACCAATAACATCCCACAGATGTAATATTATCTACAGCTACTTTTAGTACCATCGATGTTAAGTTAGACTCTTTTCTCCAATTGATCTTTCTGAGTTAACTTCAATAATTAATTCCTCCAAACCATCAACGTGTCTTTTAGACCCCATTCCTACAAAACTGCTCAAAGAAGTCCTGCCATTAATTAATTCATCAATCTCTAATAATCGGCTATGTACCACAGGCCTTCAAGCTGGCTGTAGTTAAACCTTTACTTAAAAAGCCATCTCTAGACCCAGCAGTCTTAGCTAATTATAGACCAATCTCCAACCTTCCTTTCATATCAAAAATCCTTGAAAGAGTAGTTGTCAAACAGCTAACAGATCATCTGCAGAGGAATGGCTTATTTCAAGAGTTTCAGTCAGGTTTCAGAGCTCATCACAGCACAGAAACAGCTTTAGTGAAGGTTACAAATGATCTTCTTATGGCCTCTGACAGTGGACTCATCTCTGTGCTTGTCCTGCTAGACCTCAGTGCTGCGTTCGATACTGTTGATCATAATATCCTATTAGAGCGATTAGAACATGCTGTAAGTATTAAAGGTACTGTACTGCAGTGGTTTGTATCATATCTATCTAATAGACTCCAATTTGTACATGTAAATGGAGAGTCCTCTTCACCCACTAAGGTCAATTATGGTGTTCCACAGGGTTCAGTGCTAGGACCAATTCTATTTACATTATACATGCTTCCCTTAGGCAGCATCATTAGAAGACATAGCATAAATTTTCACTGCTATGCAGATGACACGCAGCTCTATCTATCCATGAAGCCAGGTAACACACACCGATTAGTTAAACTGCAGGAATGTCTTAAAGACATAAAGACCTGGATGGCCGCTAACTTTCTGCTTCTTAATTCAGATAAAACTGAGGTTATTGTACTCGGCCCTGAAAATCTTAGAAATATGGTATCTAACCAGATTCTTACTCTGGATGGCATTACCTTGGCCTCCAGTAATGCTGTGAGGAACCTTGGAGACATTTTTGACCAGGACATGTCCTTCAATGCACATATTAAACAAATATGTAAGACTGCTTTCTTCCATTTGCGCAACATCTCTAAAATTAGAAATATCCTGTCTCAGAGTGACGCTGAAAAACTAGTTCATGCATTTATTACTTCCAGGCTGGACTACTGTAATTCTTTATTATCAGGAAGTCCTAAAAACTCACTGAAAAGTCTTCAGCTAATCCAAAATGCTGCAGCAAGAGTCCTGACAGGGACTAGAAAGAGAGAGCAGATTTCTCCTGTTTTGGCTTCCCTTCATTGGCTTCCTGTTAAATCCAGAATTGAATTCAAAATCCTGCTCCTCACATACAAGGTCTTAAATAATCAGGCCCCATCTTATCTTAATGACCTTGTAGTACCATATCACCCTATTAGAGCACTTCGCTCTCGCTCTGCAGGCCTACTTGTTGTTCCTAGAGTATTTAAAAGTAGAATGGGAGGAGAGCCTTCAGTTTTCAGGCCCTCTTCTGTGGAACCAGCTTCCAGTTTGGATTCGGGAGACAGACACTATCTCTACTTTTAAGATTAGGCTTAAAACGTTCCTTTTGCTAAAGCATATAGTTAGGGCTGGACCAGGTGACCCTGAATCCTCCCTTAGTTATGCTGCAATAGGCGTAGGCTGCCGGGGATTCCCATGATGCATTGAGTTTTTCCTTTCCAGTCACCTTTCTCACTCACTATGTGTTAATAGACCTCTCTGCATCGAATCATATCTGTTATTAATTTCTGTCTCTCTTCCACAGCATGTCTTTATCCTGTTTTCCTTCTCTCACCCCAACCGGTCGCAGCAGATGGCCGCCCCTCCCTGAGCCTGGTTCTGCCGGAGGTTTCTTCCTGTTAAAGGAGTTTTTCCTTCCCACTGTCGCCAAAGTGCTTGCTCATAGGGGGTCATATGATTGTTGGGTTTTTCTCTGTATTTATTATTGTGCTATCTACTGTACAATATAAAGCGCCTTGAGGCGACTTTTGTTGTGATTTGGCGCTATATAAATAAAATTGAATTGAATTGAATTGAATTGTACTAAAACACATCCAACTGACTACAAACATTTTTATTCATACAGTAACTATATGAATCTTTATTCTTTGTGAAGCAAATGATTTGCCGTTTTTGTATTTTCTGTGTCTCTCTGTCTAGATATTGATAACAGCGGCTATGTGAGTGAATGGGAGCTACAGGAGCTGTTCAAACAGGCAAACTTCTCCCTTCCAGGCTACAAGGTCCGAGAGATCGTCGAGACCTTCATCGCTGGAGATACAAACAAAGATGGAAAGATCAGCTTTGAGGAATTTGTCTCTGTAAGTTTTGGTACAGCCTTGGAGTAAATACACAAATTTACTCACCCGATTACACATGAAGTAATGCATCGTGTTTTGCTGTCAGATCTACCAAGACCTGAAGAGTAGACAGATCAGCAAGACATTTAAAAAACTTGTATCACGGAGGGATGGGATTCGTTCTTTTGAAGGAACATCAGGGAACACCAGCGAGGGAACCCAGCATTCCTACGCTGGTGAGTGACAGTAAGCGTGTGTGTGTGTGTGTGTGTGTGTGTGTGCATGTGTGAATGTGTTTGCGTGTGTGTGTGTGTTGATGATGAATTCCCAATTATTGCACCAGTGAATGATTTTTGTGTGCATGATTAGCTCCAGCTTGTAAAACAAAGATGTTACTGAAAATTATATTATATTATATTATATTATATTATATTATATTATATTATATTATATTATATTATATTATATTATATTATATTATATTATATTATATTATATTATATTATATTATATTATATTATATTATATTATGTGAGTAGTTCTTTAAATCCACTTATAGGGTATCCTAAGCAGTTAAATTTAATAAACATTTTATAACACCCATATACTGGATAATGTTTATTTATTAATGTTAGCAAATGCACCTCATTTACTAGGAATTTATTTTCACTATACAGAGTGTTTAATCTTATTTTTAGCTATTCTGTATCTCAAACCCTTGTTCCAAGGTAGGTTAATTAGTTAAATACAGCATATCTAAAAAAAAAAATATTTAAAATTAAACAAAAGATGAAGTCACTGAAAAAAATTGAGTTGACTGTACTGTAGATTGTGAAATGAATTATAATTTAATGTAACAGCATTATAATGTTTATTTGAGGTGGTACAAAACAACTGTAGGCTTCCCTTTGATTTTCTTGGCTGTTTAATTTTATTTCTTTGTCCATTAAAGATCAGATAATAGTGGAAAAGGTTTCCCTGAGGGCTGTAGAGAGTTAATAGTTTATATTTGTGATTAAACAGTTCAGTCTAACAACATCAATTATTCTAATAAACATCATAAACAATCTACTAATCAGCTGAGTGGCTACCCACTGGCTTCCCATGGATGGTGGTGGTGACTGAAGCAGCCAGATCCCTCAGCCTACTGGCTGCTTCAGTCACAACCACCATCCATGGGAAGCCAGTGGAGGTAGTTGGCTCTTGACAGAGGCAGTCGCACTTTCTCCTTCTCCCTCTCCTTCTCCCTTATCTTTCCTGCTTGGCTTCTCATGTCTTTTGTATAGTCTCGCTTGTTCTCTAACCCTAAGAGAGTCTCCCAGACTTGTTCTCTAAAAACATAAAGAAGAATTATGGATTTGATCAACTGGTCCCTTAACGGAATTGACACACTCCTGGGCTTGGGAGAGCCCGATTGTCCTGCGGAGACGTTTGCTGCCGGATACTCGATGGTCGGTTGCGTTGTGTGTCTGGCGACACTCTCGATGGAGGACATTGAATGACATCTACCAATTCGGAACTACGGTTACAGAGTTCTGGCAGATTGGAGCTGGCTCGGACCTGGCTTATCAAAGAACAAGAAGCGGCTACAGCTGTTCAAGCTGGCCGACATGATAGACGATGGGCAGGGCTGTGAGTACTCAGACTGTGGTTTTTTTTAACACAATATGGACAAGATCTTGGAGAAGCTCATGGCTCTGCTATATGGATAACATCTTGAAGAAGAACAACAGGAATTGAGAGACCTGGTGACCAGTGACGGACATTAGACCAACTGTAAAATTGGATGCAGTTTGTTCGCACTAACCAAAACAACTACCATCTTCATCTCATGCGGCCCCCCTGGCGCCAGCTGGATGCTCAAGGCAAAAGCTGGCAAATTCTCCCTTAGATAATAAGACTGTTTGTTATGACTCTCTCCCTCCTCATTCAAGGTCACCCGCGTCGACTGAAGATTGTTGACTTTTGCTTAACCGGGTGAAGGGACATTTTCTCTCGGTTGAGCACGGAACACACACTCACATGCACACATATGCATGTACACTGACACAGACCTACACTCACCCCCCCACCCCCTCCAAACGCCTTCGAAGCTTATGTCTTCTGTGTTGTAAGATGTGCTGATTCATGTGTTATGTGCTGAGGTGTTTTTTTCTGTTCTCAAACTGATCTCCCTGTTGGAGCTCAGTCTGGGGGGAGTTCTTTTTTTCTCCTTGTCTTTCCTTATGTTGTGCATTTTCCATTGTTATACCTCTCTGACCTGTCTACCCCATGTGATGTTTGTGTAATGTATGTATGGTCAGAAGGGTAAGATGGCGCTGGCAAGGCTGGCAGCCTTAACCCAATTTCCCTTGGGATGAATAAAGTATTATCAATCAATCAATCAATCAATCAATCAATCAATCAATCAATCAATCAATCAATCAATCAATCAATCAATCAATCAATCAATCAATCAAATACCTGGGAACCGTCTTTGACAACCTCCTAAATTCTCTGCCAACACAGAGGAGATTCTCAGGAGGTGCCACCAACGGCTATACCTCCTCAGGAAACTCAAGTCCTTTGGAGTCAGCACACCCATCATGATGACTTTTTACTATGCCTTCCTGGAAAGCATCATGACCTTCTCCTTTACCTGCTGGTTCCACTCCCTCAGCCTTCAGAACAGGAACAGACTGCAGCACACTGCATCAGTGTGCTCTAAAATCATTGGCCTACCTGTCAGAACTCTGGCACAGGTTTCAGCCAACAGGCCCTTAGACAGGCAGCCAAAATCATTAATGACCCCTCTCACATTCTTCACCCCGCATTTCAATGGCTCCCCTCTGAGCGACGCCTCTGCTGCATTTCCTGCAGGACTGAGAGGAGGAGAGCCACCTTTGTCCCTAAAGCCACCCTGCTTTAAAGCCACTCCAGCCAATAAGGCCATTTCCCACACCCATAAACATAAACTACTCCACACACTTTTTTTATACTGCCGACACTTTATTCACCTTTCAGTCACTTTAATTTTAAAACTGTGTAATTTTAAAACTGTGTATATACTGTATATTCTATGTATTTATTATCTCACTATTATTGCCTGTTTATGCCCTGTCCTTATCTTCAACATCATGCTGCTCTCTTGTATCTTAATTGCCCCTTGGGGATAAATAAAGTCTTTCTGATTCTGATTCTGATTCTCTCTTGTTTAAACTCTTACATTACTTACTGCAGAAATTTATATGTGTGTTTAGATGAGGAGAAGGTGGCTTATGTAGACTGGATCAACAAATCTTTGGCAAAAGATCCAGACTGCCAACATCTGCTGCCCATGAACCCTGACGATGAAAGCCTCTTCACCTCCGTCAGCGATGGCATCCTCTTATGGTATTAACACAAGCTCATGCACACAGCCAACCAAGAATAAGCTCATCTATAAACATTTTTATTTTGCACTTTTATGTTGTAGCAAAGGTTAAAAGAGAAATGGTGTAATCTTGTTTTACTATTGTTTTATAGTGTTTCAGAGCTCCTTCCTGCTCCTGTTTCTCTTTATTTTACAACTGCTATCTTTCACAGACGAAAGATAGCAAGTGAACTATCAGATGGCAGAGATAAACAGTACATGTTGGATATAAAAAGGGGGAACTGAGAGCACTAAAGGGTCAGGAATCAAACTTGTGACTACCCAGTGCCCTAATCTGACCCTAAGTTACACTTATCTTAAACTAGATTCAGACTTCACGCTTCACTCTTTTGCTTGTTTAAAAAAAAAATCTCTTTCAGCAAGATGATCAACCATTCTCAGCCAGACACGATTGATGAAAGAGTCATCAACACTAAGAAACTTACCACCTTTCATATGAGAGTGAGTAGCAGTTCTGAGTGAGTGGCTAAATACATATATATTACTTTACAATTCCTGCTGATTTTTAGCTGAGAGCATCTGTACAACTCTATCATCACATTGCCACATTCTGTGCTTACTAAAAGAATCTGCTGCTGTTTTTTATAAGAGGCCAGCTTATGATCTCTGTTGCACCTAAAAAAGTAGAAAAAAAATGAAGGGAGTGAAGGGAAATTCTCATTTAAGACACGACTACTTTAAAAGACTTGAATGTATTCGGATAGATTTACTGTAGCTGGCACATGATAAGTCCTCTACTGAACATATGGATGTCAACTGAGATGATGATAGGTAGTAAATGTGTTAATGTGTTATTCTGAATATACTGATTCTCCTGGAATGTTGGACTTTGCAAAAAAGCCTGTAATATATTAACTTTTTACTGCATCGTCCTCTTCTTTTTCTTCTGCTGTGTTATATCCCATGAACACTTCTTCCTGGATGATATTTGTCCATCAGCAGTTCCATTTTGAGCTTCTGCTGATTTCTGCTTAGTTTCTTATTATTGGCAGGATTCAGTCTGTAGTCTATATTTTCGCTGAGCTGTTAAAACAACAGAAACACTGCTGTATGACATGACACTGTTTCAGACTTTGATTTAAAATGCTGATGGTGTGAGTGTTTGTAGGAGAATCTGGTCTTGGCCCTGAATTCAGCCTCAGCTATTGGGTGCACGGTGGTGAGCATGGATGCCCATGACTTGATGGCTGGAAAACCCCACCTGGTTCTGGGATTGCTCTGGCAGGTTATCAAGATTGGCGTCCTAGCTGACTTAGAAATCAGCAGGAACGAAGGTCAGCGCACACCTGCATGCACACACACAACTTCACATTTACAGCACTCACCCATATGGGATGCAGTTCATGATATAGATGTTTGAAAAGTAAAAGCAAAAGGCAAAACAGTGGAGCTTGTTAGGTTGAAACTGTATAACACAGTCTTCGTCAGAGTTCAGTACACTGGGGTTCAAGTCCCTAAAAGCCTGAACCATGAAATAATCACCAGAAAACTTTTTTTTTTTTAATGAGTGTTTATTGAACCTTCTGGCAATTAAAAAAAAAAAAAAAATAGAATAATTTGCGAGTGTTCGTGATTATAGGTTTATTTTCTGTAAGCAGGTAACACATTTGGTGCTTTATTTTATTTTATTTTATTTTTATTTTTATATGTTATATTGTATTATCTATAATCAGACAGCCTCTAGGTACAAAAATATGTTACAAATTTTTTGTTGCTTTTTTCGTAAAAAATTATCGAATTTTTTTGCGCATCTTCTTTGCTTTGACCAGCATAACCACAACTGTATTACTTTTAATTGAGAGTGTCTTGCTGCTTCGAGGTAAAAATGCAGTTTTTGATTAATTTCCTCTTTCTTGCTTTAACAGTTGTTTAACTGCTGTTATGTGTTTTCAGGTCTGATTGCCCTTCTAGAAGATGGAGAATCACTGGAGCACCTAAGGTCTCTCCCCCCTGACGAGATGCTGCTCCGTTGGGTCAACTATCATCTACGCAATGCAGGAATGGAAACAATCAGCAACTTCAGCGAAGACATCAAGGTACCGTGCAGAACAAATACACACACATGTGAATACACAGTGTCATGAGTGTAACCCCATCTTGTACTCTCCCACCGAAGGACTCGCGGGCCTACTTCCACCTGATGGATCAGATCACTTCCTGTGAGGAGGAGGAATTCCAAATGAAGATAAAAATTGACATGAGCGGCCTCAATGTGAGTCACAAAATTTTCACATAACAGCAAGAAACTAATAAATGAAGCTAAATGTAAAGATCAACATTTCATTCTGTCATTTTAACCAGTTTTCTTCAAATTCTGATATGATTATAATTACATAGTGTCTGTACTGTTCTTTTATGCATATATGTCTGTGTGTGTGTTTGTTGTGAAGGAGTGGGATTTGGAGAAAAGGGCTGAGCTGATGCTGCAGCAGGCGGCCAAACTGGAATGCAGGCAGTTTGTTACTGCTCGTGATGTCACATCTGGAAACAGCAAACTGAACACACTCTTCGCGGCCAACCTGTACAACATGCACCCCGGTCTGCAGAAGCCTCAGAGGAATGAAAGTGAAATAGAGCACATAGAGAGTGAGATATATTCACCACTGCATGTTGGCCTTACAATTACACGACAGAGTCATAAAATGCTGAAATGTACAGTACACATATTAGCCATAAAATGAGCATGCAGAAAACAGATGTGATGCTATGCTAGTTATACGTGCCATAGACCAATAAAAAGCCAGAGATGACAATAAGTGCTTGAGGGTGTGGCGGAAGTCCAGACTATAGATGAAGTCAACTGTATGATAACATGTACGATTTCTTCATATCATTCCAGAGGAGACCAGAGAAGAAAAAACATTTTGCAACTGGATGAACTCTCTGGGTGTTTCTCCACATGTGCACCATCTTTACCAGTATGTCATCAGTTATACATAATCATGTTGACCATATCAGTTATTTAGGGTGAATGGAGCTGTAAATAAGGGTTACAGCTTCATTTAATGATTAGGCTGAGTGTCCTCATATAACATTGTACTGAAGACTCCACAAGAGTAAGATATGGGCTTAGCTTTAAACTTAAATTTTAATGGTTTCCTCATGCAGACAGCATTGAAAATAAAGTTTGAAAATAATAAATCCCTTATTTAAATATAAGTGTTATTGTTTTTATTTATTAGCTTTAAAGCACAGTAAAACATGAGCTCCCCCTAAGACTGCTAAAACTCCATAATTCAACAAAAATAGAGAGGACATGCTCTAAGTGTTCTCAGTGGTGGTCTTTTTTCTTCTTTTTCTATTGAAATCAATTATCTGTGTCATTGTTTTCTTCCAGTGACCTGTGTGACGGCTTGGTGATTCTGCAGCTTTATGATAAGGTCAATGTGCCTGTGGACTGGAAGAAAGTCAACCGCCCTCCTTATCCTGCGCTGGGGGCCAATATGAAGAAGGTACTACATGCAAACAAGCAGAGCACAGTGATGATGACAGGAAACGCACAGCAGTGGGAAATATGAGAGATGCAACGTTGTTTTTTGTTTTTTTCCCTGTATCCCAGCTGGAAAACTGTAACTATGCTGTGGACCTGGGCAGGGATGCTGCCCGCTTCTCCCTGGTTGGAATTGGAGGAGTAAATCTAAATGAGGGGAGTCGTGTACACACCTTAGGGCTGGTCTGGCAGCTGATGAGGAGGTATGTGCACGCAGAGCTGCAGGATGTTTTGCTTGCTGTAGTATATTGTTTGGTGAAAACAGACAGTCCGTGGTTTGGCGCCGCTGCTCCTTGTATAGTTTCAGTTACCTTTAATTCTTACAATCCTCCAGGTACACAGTTCAGGTTTTGTCCGATTTGGGTGATGGAGAGAGGGTGGTAGATCAAATCATCCTGGACTGGGTCAACAAGATGCTGAGCCAGAATGGAAAGGATACACAAATCCGCAGCTTCAAGGTGTGTATCTTTGTTTGTGAAATGGTATGATATCAAAAGACTGTGTGCTTTAAACCCCTTTTTGCCCGTTTTCTGCAGGACAAGCTGATCAGCACCAGCCTGCCAGTGATTGACCTGATCGATGTAATTGATCCGGGGAAGGTCAACTTCGACATGGTGGCAAGAGGAGAAAATGGAGTGCTGAAGGAAGACGATAAAATCAACAATGCCAGGTAAGAAAAAAAATATTTTTTAAACTCCCAAACTCTTCGTATTTTTTGCTCTTTTATCATCTCCTGAGTCCTCTCTCCTTCTGTGCTCCTCCAAGTTATGCAATTTCATCGGCTCGTAAGATTGGCGCTCGTGTCTACGCTCTGCCTGATGATTTGGTGGAGGTCAAACCCAAGATGGTGATGACTGTGTTTGCCTGCCTCATGGGGCATGGTATGAAGAAAGCCAAACGCTGAAGTGGGTACAAACAACATTGAATGAAGATGAAAAAAAAAGTATTTTACTTAAAAAAAATATTTTTATTTCTTTTCTTTGAGTTTTAAACTTGCCGTGCGTCAGGGCCGGCTATACACTGGGGCACGAGGGGGCAACGCCCCCTTAAACGAACATCCTGCCCCCTTAAATCAAACTTTTAGAAGTTGAGAAAGAAAATAATAGACTACCCCCTGTTGAAGTACGCCAACTTCATGGATTCTTTTTGATGGTAGGGATCAGGCAGAGACTTTTACTTCCAAAATCAGACGTCTTTATTTGCGCTGGAAGTAAATAAAATACAAATGCATCTGAAGATCATCCTATGGAGTCTTATTCTAAAGGCTGATCTGAGGAGCATTCCTCACACACACACCTTTATAGCGTGTGTGTGTGTGTGTGTGTGTGTGGTGGTGGTGGTGGTGGGGGTGGGGGGGCTGCCCCTCCTCAGTAGTCTTCCACTTCTCTCGGTATTGTTCACCCTGAGGTTGCACTCCCCCAGGCTTGTACCTGTGGCTTCCTGTCCTGGGGGTGGGGGTTGGCTGTTCTCCTGCCCTGCACCCCAGCCCTTTGTTCATGTTCCAAGACTATTTTTCTTGGACAATTTCGCATGCATTCTTAACCCCTAGCAACTGCCATATTATAATGTTACAAGCAATTGAAAAACTCTACAGTCTCTCAAACTCCAATGTATACCAAGCAATCTATTACTTTTAACCCCCCAAACTGAATATGGGCATGATTTACTACAGTAGCTGAAAAATCCGCTGGAAAAGGCACAAATGACATGATAGGTTTCACTTCTGGTTCGCTCTTTCCCTCCGTGCTCTGTTTGTGTTCAGGCTCACACAGCACTCACCCTCCTTCCAGTTAAACAGCCAAATCACTGTTAGTATGGAAATGAGGCAGTGTCACGTTTTTCAGTAGGTATGGCTCTATTATTCTTTTTCAAGAAATAAAAGCTGTAAATCATTTTCCATCAATAAAGATAATTCTTTTTTTTTTATGTAAGATTGTTCTTTGCTTTATTATACTTAACCCATTCTATTTACTTCTTCTGCAATATGAGCCAGAGATCCAGCAGAAGAACAAGCAGAATTATACACACATCTGTTCTGTCAAATACATTTTATGTCTGTAAATGTTGTTCATTGAATATTGCTATTTAATTAATAAAGAGAATCTGTTAAATGTACGAAGTACTGTGGAAAGGGCTGTGGAAAGTGGGGGTACATCTTCAAATACAAGCTGGGCGAACTTTGGGTCTGTCAGCTGAATGAAGGAGAAAGCAACGAGCAACCTTGTGAAGTTGACTTCCGGGGACTGGGCCGTGCTGAAGCTGCTGATTGTGCTCACCACTGGAGAGACGAGCGAGGATTTCCCTATTCCTGAAGAGGAAGATGTTGCTTCTAAAAGACGACAGAGAGAGGAAGATAATGTTCTTCCTCCTCCCCCTCCTTCTTCTCTTTCTAACTCATCAAGCGATAGTAAAGACAAGTTTCCCCTGCAGAAAAACTTCAGAGAGAGGGGAAAGAGAATCTTTCCTCTTCCGAAGAAGTGAACGAGGAAGAGGATCTCCAAGTCTTGGAGGATGACTTTTACGCTGAAAATTATTACAGCATCAGAAAAAGAGTCCTCACCCCTCGTTTTATTCCTTCCATTCAACATTTGCTGATTGCCCGCAACATCAAGACGGACAACGTCGAAGTCGGCACAGTGGCGGAGACTCTCTTGCACCAGCTGAAATCGGTGAGGAAAGTCTTTGACGCCATCACTGAGGCGTACGATGATCTGGTGGAGCAGGATGTGATGAAAATTGGACAGCTGCGGATGGTCACAGAGTGTTACAAAGGAGGACGCTAATGGTTTTCTGAAAGACTGCTTCTTTCAAAAACATTTATCCTACTAGTGATGGGTCGGTGGCGAACGAAATGGCTCTTAGAGCCGACTCTTTGAAGTGAACGATGCGATCCGGCTCCTTATTGGGAGCCGTGTTTGTTTTTTTTTCTTTATCTTGCAGTCTCTCTCACTTTTTTTCGCTTCACGCTGCACGTCACTCTTGTGTTTGTGCTGAGCAGAGACGGGAGGGGCGCAAACAGAGTCTTGCGTTTACGCCCCTCCATGCGAGTGTAACTACCGTTCGTTACACTCGCAATAGCAATAGCACAGGAACAGAGCAGGAGGGAGAGAGAGAGAAAGCGAGGCGGGAGCAACAACAAGAGACAACATCGTCACATTAGAAAGGTATGCTAAAGAAACTGAGTGACACCAAGAAAAGAAGCAAAATCTGGAACCATTTCAATTTTATTGACAATACAAAGGCAGAGTGTAGAGTCTGCAAGAAAAGACTATCATATAGAGCCGGCTCCACAAACAACCTGCACAGGCACCTGGGAAATGCCCACCCATCAGTGCAATGAGAAGATAAAACACAGTCAATTGAGTGTGATATTAATATTTTTAAAGGCCAACCTTTCCCTTAATTAAAGATCTGGGCGTTTTTTTTATTTTTGTTTTGCATATTTTAATATTTTGTTGTGTTGTGGTTTGCAGTGTCTTGTGTTGTTTCTTTTTAAATTTGTTTAAAAGGAAAAATCTGAAAATTTAAATGTTAAAAGTTGAATTGTAAATAGTTGGTTTTTGTATTTTATAATTTATTTTTTTACATTTTGTGTGGTGTGAATAAATAAAAGAATATTTATATAATAAACATATATAAATAAAAAACACATTTTTTTTTACATTAGTAGTTCATTTTGTGCATAATTTTATATTTTTGTTGATAATAAATTAATTAAAGCAACAAAACACCCTGAAGAGCCGCCGGTTCTCTAAATAGAGCCGGAATTCCCATCACTATATCCTACCGTATATTTCAAATAGGTGTAGCCCTGTCTAAAGTTATTCAGGCTTGCAGAATAAAGAAAAAAAAAGTTTATGGTTATAAAAGTGGTTAAAACATAAATAGTTGTTAAAAGGTTTAAAAAACATATGCTTGGTTACCAAGGTATTTCATTTACTGTTAAGAGTTCAATAAATAAAAGGGTTTCATGATTTAGAGTTCATTCATTGTGCAGCAGCAATAGGGCTTTGGAGCGTGATGTCACGAGAGGGGGCGTGGCCACCGAGGCGTTATTTTAGCAGGCCAAACAAACGGCTAAAGGAGCAAAAGCATCAACTATGGTACGCACTTGCTGTGTTGTCGGTTGTAATGTTAGATCGCACGGAATAAGCTGGAAAATGCGCTCTCTTTTTATTTTTTCACCACCTGGAAGCAACGTGAGGGAGCTCATGTATCGGATGTTACCCAAAGAAGGCGTGTAGCCTGGATAGCAGCTGTGAGACGAGCTGATATCCAGTTCTCTACCATCCGAAGATATCTGTTGGTGTGCTCCAGACATTTTCATTCAAGTAAGTTCTAAATAAGTTCATACTACTCTTTATAGCCTGTTAGTTTTATTTTCAATGCGCTCTGAGGTCATAGCAAATTAGAATAAACATCCTAATGAGTGATTTTGTAGATATAGAATAGAATAGAAATCAACTTTACTGTCATTGCACATGTCACTAGTACAGGCAACTCACAGCGTTGGTCAGTTATTAAAGTTGTTCTTCTTTCCTCAAGTGTTGCTGGAGTTCCTTCTTTTTTAACTAGTACAGGCAACGAAATGCAGTTTGCATCCATCCAGAAGTGCTTTAGCCATAACATAGATATATTACAAAGTATATATTAGCAGTAATATAGATATATTACAGAAACGGGTCTGTTATAGCTATGAGGGTACAAAATATGGGTCTATTATGGGTATGTTAGAATGTACACAGTATGAAGGTATGTTATGAATATGCTATAACCAATGATCCCTCTAAGCTGCGCACGTGCGCAATTGCGCGCTGCTGGCACGGTCTCTGCGCACAGAAAATCTGCGTTACGCACAAAAAAATCTACCTGAATTGAAATTAAAATTAATACTTGAACAATTCTGTTTTGCAGTGTTAGTAAGTGACTGGCTGCTCCCGTATGAGATTAGAACGATGCCACCTTATCCCATAGTCCAGCCAATAATGCGATTCACATTCGTATATACGCAGCTAATCAACGTCGTTGACAGGCTATGACAGCGTCCTTATGTCCCGACACCGGTGTCTTTGCTCGCAAAAGCTGATGAGGAGTGAAGCCACGTTAATGACAACGTGTACAACCATTGGAGATGTGAGCAGGACAGACGGAACAATTGACGGAAAAAGTGTGGACTTTATATCAGTTTTTAAATTGTGTTGATAGGCCACGTAAAACCAGAGTTATGATAAAAATATATGCAGTGTTTGGTTTTCTTCCTGAATACTATCGCTGTTTATATTTACTGTGGGAAGAAACGGTAAAAACGGCGTTTTATAAGGAAAACGCTCGAAGGCACTCTCCGCCTGTGAGCAAAAACAAAACCAAAAACCCCCCACCCTTTCCTATTGGTGGAAAAATGTACCATGTCGACCAATCAAAAAAATGACATGGCAACGTGGCATTTAGTTGCTTAGGAAGGGGGAAGCTTTAGGAGTGACGGTGGTGTTTTGAGATGTGAGAGATTTGCGACGTTTAGCGCAAATCTTGTGTAGTTAGTGTGTAGTGTAGTCAATAGTTTTGTTGTGTGTGTCAGAACAATGAGGCGGCTGCTGAATGTTACAGGTGTTACAGGAGTGATACATCTCCTGTTGTCAGGCCTGCAGGTATCAGGCTGTTGTTCTCCTTTATCTCATAGTGGACAGAAATGATTTTTTGGAGTGGCACAAATAATTTGTGTGGCATCAAATTTGATGCAGAACAGCTGATTGTTCTGTAAAGTTTTTGAAATGTTTATTTAAAAAACGCCTTGGCTGCATTTTTAGGTAAACAGCTGCAAAAAACTTTGTTTTCATAACTCAGTTACTTTTTGAAGAAGTAACTATATAATTAAATGCGCAACATTGGTCTTTATATACTGTATTTTGCAGACAGAGAGTTATAGGACTCTCCCAGACCACAGACTCATACTCATAATACAAGTCAGAGCTTTATGAAAAAAAGAAGAAGAAAGAAAGTTGTGTTTTCAAAATTGGAGTTCAAGTTATTTTTACTTCCAATAGTGTTAACATACTACACAGGTCATGAACAAGATTCTTTTTAAATTTTCATTGTAAGTGGGCAAAAGCAGTTAATTAAAAGTAGTCTAACATAAATGTAAATGCTGTAATTTGATTATTTTAATAAACCATGTAACATGGATGGATTCGATGCTGGCGTGACCACAGTGCACATGTCTGCTGTTGCTCACAGTGGTCCAAGGGATCGCTCAGGGAGTTTGTGTGTTCGCTCAGACACATGAAAAATTAGAGGGAACTAAGAGCTATAACTATAAGTATGTACAGGCTGTAGTGGGTGTACAAGCTATGTACAGGCTATGAACAGGATATAAATATGAAAACTATACAGAAATATGAACTATGCAAGTTATAAACAGTTGTACAATTATAGTATGTATAAATTATAAATTATAGATGTAGACCCCCTAAATAAAACATTATGGGTTATTCAGAACAGAACTATGCTTGGAGAAATATTTTCCCATCAGTTCAGACAACTCCTCCACAGTAGCAGGTGGAATTTTTCTTTTTTGAGGACGGCTTCTTTTACCTGTCGCTACAGATGGTCTGTTTATGTTTTGATTGAGAGGCTCTTTTGGGCAGCTGAAGAGGAGAAAGTCTATCTTATGGCCAACCACTGACTGTATCTTGGTCATATTACCCAGCAAAACCCAGTATGCAGTTTCATCTGTAGCAGTCCTTGTGCCACGGATCCCCACTGTTGCTTCTACTTTGAACAGAAGAGCACCGACATGGGTGCAGGTCTCCATGACTCCAGCCATACAGGTCAGGTGCAGTGGGCGGCTTCAACCTTCCCTGTGATGCTCACTATGACCCATGGCTGCAATGCTGGTTCATTCAGTCTTTGAGAGTGCAGCACCTGAAACACACACAGACAAAGTTAATTTAAAGACAAGAATTTTAATGAGCCAAGGCCGACACAAATGTGTTTTATCTACTTTCAAATCCATTTATCACAAATGTAACAAATAAAGTGTTGAGAAAGTCAGCACATACATGTAATTTTTTTTAAATCTTTTTATGTATCCATCTATAGAACGCTGCATGTTATATTCTAAATCTGCCTGTTCTTTTTCAGAAACCCGCCTGCAAAAAATGAACCTAAAGTATGTAATGCGAGGATGTAATCACTTTCAAGAGGCAGAAAGCATAAAGTTCGACTTTAAGTGACAATTATGAATCACTTAATATGATAAGGAGATTCTGCAGGTCATTAATCAATGTATAAAACCAAAATAAAATGTATTTTTAGTTACACAGGACATAAACACGGAAGCAAGGTGTATAATTAGGATTATTTATAATAAATATGAATTAATTAGTGCAATTTCTTTAACCATAGAGAATAACTAAATCCTTCAGGGCAATGTCACATCTATGCACTGAACTCACCATGTTATCCATCTAACAGAGCCTCCACATGTTCTCACTGTAATTTCCCCCTCATGAATGAATTCATGCTTGCACTAATCTGAATGTTCGGGGGGAAATCAAACGCATTTTACTCGCAGTACTCAAGCTGACTTACCTTTGTTTGAATGACGGCGAATTCACAACGTGGAGGCTTAAAAATAGCCAAATCCTGTACCCAGTCCTTGGTGGATGTCCGCCTCCAGAGATTTATAACTGCGAAATTGGTTCGCCGTGTATGCGCTGACTCCACAGACAAGGTAGGAAAATATATCAGGCTAAGTCAATAGCGGTTGGTCTTTGGGGTTTCTACTCCACTGCCGTATTTCCACGGGTCCACTTTTCCAATGCACGCTATTTTTTGCAAGTACCGTCTCTTTGCATCTGGACGCAATCTGTCTCTATAACGTCCTTTTTCTTTTGAGCTGCTTTTAAGTATGGTTCGTAGCAATCTTCCTTCCAACAAAGTGTGTTTGTTTTGATTCGTGGCCTGCTAAAATGGTGGCGCGCTCCCACAATGCACTGCGGCGTGACGTCAACTCCAAAGCCCTGTATGTTGGGGTGTAACCTAAGTTTGTTTACCCATCTAATGTCCGTTACCATACTGTTGTATGTCATTGGTTGTTGTACTGACGAGCCAGTCAATATTACTCTTGTCTGTAATGGGGGTGGGACGAGTGGTAAAGGTTTGTGTGAATCTGTGGGAGCGGACACAGAAGCTAAGTCCAAAGAGAGAGATGTCGTAAGGCAAACGTGGTGTGGATATTCCATCTAAGTGTATCATTGAGGTCGACTACCCATGGTCCTGATATTACGGCTTGCTAATTAGCGCAGCTTACCACGTCATTTGCTGTAATACCATTCTGTATATTTAGCACTGTAGATTTTCAGTCAAAGCCTGCTAATGCTAAATCGTTATGTGATAGCATTTGGTATTGTAGCTCAAATGTTTTAATATGTTTAGAAGCCGAGGGACGCTGTGGAAGGAGAGGGAGAGAGAGGTTTCTGCCCGGATGGACCCTGCTGTTTTCTCGCCCCTGACTGTCTTCACTACTGATGAACTAACTGCTAACTGCCCGTTTCTGATTGCCCCACTAACAAACTCATTGGACTCGTGAGTACTAACTGGAACTAGAGTGCACGTGTTTTGTTTATTGCTCAGTTTGAGTGAAGCAGCCGTCTGTTTTAGGCCTCACCGCACCCGAACTTTGAATCAGACCTGCAACAAGCACTGTGCTACAGGTGTAATATGGACAAGTTAACGTGTGTGTGGGGGGGCACACTGTTACAAATTTAGTGTTTAGTTGTAACCAAAGGTATTTTCAAAGGTCAAAAATAATCCCTTTTAAAGGTGTGAGCTTTTGTAACTGAAATAACAGTTTGGCACCTAAGAGAGATATTTTGTTTTGATAATCTTTTATTTATAACCCATGTAGTCAATTTCACAGTGGTTTTGTTTGTTTATTTGAATTCAATTCATTTCATTTCATAAAAGTAACTGTTTATTTTCTTTATTTCTTTGTTGTCTAAATAAATACCCGGTGAGGGATAAATTTGTGTAAAATACAGTTGTGGTGGTCCTCATTAATCCAATGAGAGGGTATCAGGTAACATAATAAGTAGCACTACGAACCCAGGCCCAGTCTCATTGTACTATATACTCTAGCTTTACCATAGCTACGTGGGACCTGGGTTACACATGTATCCTGTTTTTCCTTTTTCAAACATGTATCCTGTTTTTTTTCTTTCTTAAAACGTGTAACCTGCATTTTACCGCATTTTTAAAAACATGTTTCCTTTTTGTTTTTTCAAACATGTATCCTGCATTTACTGCATTTTTAAAAACATGTATCCTGTTTTTTTAATTGTTTCTTAAAGCATGTATACTACATTTAAAACATATATCTCACGTTTGGGTTTTGAATAAAAATAATAAAATGTAAAAAAAATAAGAAGCGTCAGTGCTGATCTTCTCAGGCTGTTTTTTTCTTGAATCGTGTATCCTGCATTTACTGCACTTTTAAACATGTATCTCAGTATCTGAGTTTTGAATAAAATATATATTTTTAAAAAACCATCCGTGTTGATTTTCTTTTCTCAGAATGGTTTTTATAAAAGCCGACTCCTGCGAGGCGATAAAGCAGACGTTAAGGTTTTATCAGAAGACAGGATGGCTGAGAAAAGAGCAATGAATTTAGTGTATTATGACCTGCTTCACCCCAGTAGTTTCGGAGGAGTAGTACGACTCGGTCGGGGTGTAGAAGATGAGACGGGTAAAAAAGTAGATGCTCGCAAGGTTCAAGATTTTTTATCGGAGTAGGACGCTTATATGCTGCACAAACCGGCGCAAGTACATTTTAAGAGAAACAGAGTGTTTGTGACCAAACCATTGAAACAATTTCAAGCCGATCTGTGCGACACATGAGATTTGTCTGAATACAACGACGGCTTTCATTATTGCCCTCCGGGCAAGCGGGTTTCTCTGGCTAAAAATAAAAAGCCCGGAGGAAAAACCAAATCAGTCAAGACCAGCGGCGGAAAAAGAAGGAACCTCGGGCGGAGCTCTGATATATTTTAACATCACATTTTTATTTTAGAAAGGAAGAAAAAAATGTCTCTCTTACATCAGAAATCTGCCGAATGCACCCTGGCTGAACTTTTTTCAGCAAGAGATTTTTGCTGAACTCTGTGGATTTCAGAATTAAACTGATATGCAACAACGACGCCTTGTGCCTGATGGGGACGCGCGATTCGCAGTTTACTCTGAAGATAATGTCCGCCTCCCTGTTTGTCTAAAAGGTCACAGTTTCCCTGGCCGTCAGACTGGGTCACGCGGCGGCCTTGATGAAAGGAAACGCCCTCTACCCCCTTTTGCGCATGTCTGTGAAAACCTACTCCATCCCTGAAAATTCATCTGCAGGATCTCCAGAATCTCTTTCTAGGAGCGATACCTAAATACGTGGTCCTGGGCATGGTTCATCACGATGGCTTCACCGTGAGGAGGGACCTGTCGCCTTTTAACTTCAGACAAAACGACGTGGAGTATCTGGCGCTGTGTCAGGATGATCGGCAGGTCCCCCGCTAAAGCCTTCCAGCCCCAGATCGATCACGGAAATTCGGTCAGAGAGTTTTACCATATGTTTTCCGACACGGGGAGACACCTCAAAGATTTACCTCTGAGCATCGATCGTCATGATTTTAACAAGGGGTAAGCTCTGTTTGCGTTTAATCTCGAACCGAGTGAGGACGCGGATGCCCTGTCTCCCGTCTCCAACGGAAATTTGAGACTGGAGATGAAATTCAGGGTACCCCTGCCTCAGACCATCACGCTCATCGTCTGTGCCTGTTACGATTCCATTTTGGCAATTGACTCTAAAAGACAGGCGCTGGTGGATTATTATTAAATAAATGGATAATCTTCAGATGGAGCACATTTTGCATCGTGCATTGGGAAACGTTTTCTGTGGGGTTTGGGCCTCCAACCAGCTGGCCTTTTTGAGACACGACTTTAAAGCACCCGCATACTTCAAAGTAAACACTCATCCCTCGCACTTGAGGGGGGAACACTGACTGTCTCTGACTCTGTAAAGGGATGGCTCCTCCACCTTTTTTGACTCTTACTGATTCCCTCTCGACTTTCTCCACTATCCCTCCGTCATCTTGGAGTTTCTGGAAGATCGTTTGGACAAAAAACTCTACCATGATCATCAGCTACAGCATCCTCTGTCCGTCGTTTGCGGGCAACATTGCATCTTTTGCCTCTGTCATAAGGCTCAAGGGTTATCTTTTAACCAAATACTTGGTTAAACCAAATACTGTACTATAACAATGCATTTAGGAATGATCGCATAGTATATGGCTTTTTGAATCACGATGGACGCTGCCCAGCTCGATCTCAAAGAGGTCATCACGGGGCATGCTCAATACAGATGTTCAATGATACGTGTAACAAATAAAGAAACATGACCAACAATCATTTTTTGCAGCGTTTTTTTTTTTTTTTTCTTGTATTGTGTAAAAGTCAAGTTTTTATACCGGTTCAGGTCGGGGAAAGCGTCTTTTTCATTTTTTTGAGTTGAGCGGGTGTTTGGCCTTCATACGCCCCCGCATCCTCCTCCACCTCCGATTTAAGACGCTTGTACTGCTCGCAAGCTTGATGGTTAGGGATAGAGGATAAGGAGATGTTTGATTCGACTTATTTAAAAATAAATAAGTCGAACAACGTAGTTACAAAAGCCATCCATCCTTTCAGGGGAATTTGGTTTTTGCTTTTAAAAGATAGGGGGTGTCACAGTTCTGGGTCAGTGACCCAGTGTTTTGAGTTTTGCATTATTATTGAACTTTGATTTTGTTAGTATTTTGGTTTCTATGTTAACGTTCTTAGTATTCTGTTTTTTTCTCTATAGTGTTCCAAGGTTGCTCTGTCTCCCCTTGTGTCTATGTGTTGTGTTTCCTGTTTTACTTTGTAAGTCTGTGTCTCATGTCAGTGTGTCTAGTTTGGCTTCCTCTGGTCTTGTTGTGTTTGATTACTCCCAGGTGTGCTCTCCTCCTGTGTCCCATTCCCTCGTTAACCCTCATTGTATTTTAGTCCTGTGTTTCTCTCAGTCAGTGTCGTGTCATCCCCTCATGCTGTGTGGTTTTCCCTCTGTGCTCCTCATCCCTCGTTCCAGGTTTCTTAGTGTTTAGTATTAGTTTATAGGGGTTTTTTTGTTTTTTGCACGTTTATTGTTTATGGAGTTTTTTCTGCTACTGCAATAAAAGCAGCCTCTTTGAGTTTACTCTTCCGTCTGAGTGTCCTGCATTTTGGGTCCTACATCCTGCGTGCCACAGCCAATTCATGACAGGGAGAGGTTTTTAAATAAGTCGATCTTCTGGCGTTCTTGTGGTCCCGCGAGGGTAGGGATTTTAATACTTCTTCCACCATTTCATCCTCTTCGGCTGGCTCATAGGTATCCGAATGCGGCTCGGCTCTGTCGTTAGGTGGGGAGGTGGGTTCGGTTGGTAGGTGGAAAGTCACCTGACGTTCCTTGTCCCGATCCTGTTTCGAGAGGGTGAGGTATCTCCTCAGCAAAGACTCGTATCTCTTGACTTTTTCGTAGAAATTCAGCCGCGGGTCGTCAAGTATAGCTTCCATTCGTTTGTCCAAATCATCTTTGGTCGTTTCTTTGACTGAGGGCTCGGCAGAGTGGGTCAATTTTTTTAACTTGTGAGATGGAACGAGAAACATTTTTTAAACATTTTTTTCTGAACCGTCGGTCTCTCAGCGTTTCTGAAATATTCCTCCCAGCAGGTTTCCCAAGATGGGCACGGCCGCTGACAGCAGAGGAAAAATAAATCCACCCGTCTGTTTCTTCAAAACTTGATGTTTACGGTTTAAGCTCGTTTTCCTGCCGGCCAGCAGTCTGATGATCTTTTTTTGACGTTTCAGTTTTTGGTATTGAGAAGTAGAAAGAGGTATGTTCCCCTTTAAAAGAGTTCAAACTATCTCACACAGCGCCTGGGGAAAGTCGGGGGAGCTGTGGGTGAGGATGTCTTTACGTTTCTGCGGTGATGCATGGTACAGAGCTTGTAGTAAGACGGCGTTCCTTTTTATATGCTGGGATATGGCGACCTTTTATTCGTCTTTGACAGTTCCTCGTACATGGGTTAAAAAGAAGTATAAATCCATAATATTCACAAGTACAGTATTCAGAATTTACAAAATGAGTTTTCCCACAGCCACTAGGTCCCACAATTAGAACTGAAAAAGGCACTTTCAATCTGTGGTCAAAATCAATTTCCTCCATTTTTCTATCTTGAAGGAAAAAAAAACAATAATAAAAACAAAACAACAATAATAATAAAAAAACTAATACCCAAAAGGCAGAGTTGTGCCGTCAGGAAAGAGACGTCTCTTGTCGTAGACCACGTGAAACTTTTTCTGGAATGTTCTGTTTTTGAGCAGAAACCCCTTCTTATCCCTTTGAACACAGTGCTGCGGAGACTTGAGCTCTGCCTCCTTCATACCTGAGAGGTAACTTTCAACCAACTCGCTCATACTGTTGAAATTGACCAGCTCGCAGCATTCTCTGGTCTGCGTTATACCTTTCATTTTTACCACCAGCTTCTTCTTGGTTCTGGTCCAGTCCAATCTGTCAAATCCCAAAGATAGTTACCCAGGTCTAGAGGTTTCTCCCCATCTTTCACTACATAGATCACAGAGTCCGTGTCGATGTATAGAACATTGCACTGCAATTTTTCTAAATACTCGTAGAGTTTTAGAAGCGCGTAGGCGGTAGTGAAAGCGGCTATGAAAATATTATTCGATGTGCCGGGTGGTATTACGCAGCGCTCGTTATGATTCCACTGAATTTTTTGTTGCTCTTTAAAAAAGAGACGTGTTTGAAGTTGTACTGACCTGAGAAGTTAAAAAACTTACTGGGGCTTCTAACCAGGGTGGTTTGCACTAGATTGGTTCTCTGAGCAAACTTACCCAAGAAGCTGTGGAGACACAGTTTAGACACCTGTCTCTTGGCCGGATTCACCTCGATTTTAGATGGGTCTAACCATATGCCCTGATGCCTCTCGTACTCTTTGATGTATTTACGTCTCTCCTCATCATCATGAGCCGCTTCTGGAGGATAGCCCGAGGCTTCCTGTTTGCCTTTGAGAAAGGTGTGAATGTATCCTGCAAAGATGCTGCTGCTACGCTGCTCAAAGTGCCAGATCCCTGTGATTTTACCCACCCTGTACCCTAATTCTAAGTCTTTATTGAACTCGACCCAAACCCCGGTAAGAGCTCCAGCCTTCTCGTCGTGAGGGCACGAACCGTTTCGGTAATTAGTCTCAGCGCAAGTGCGGCAGAGGGTAAAGATCTTGCCTCGGGATGTTTTGTACGGTAGAACAGGGAAAAAGAGCCCTCGCGGCGGATACACCGTGGCTCAGATCAACCCGAAATAATGACGAGGGTCGTCAAAATTCTCGCGGATGATTTTAGGGTGATGCAGGGGGTAAAGGCGCTTTGTGTTGACGTAAGGGAACAGGGATGTGACGTCTACATAATACACATTTTCTCCGGGCGACGCGCTGTACTGCAGCCTCAAGGCCGAAGTTTGCCCTCCGTAAAGGGTTGAGTGAAGAGACAGAGGTTCGGGAGCGTCGTAGCTCTGCAGGAACTTTTTGACCTCCTCGTCTGATTTTTTCATCTCGCTCCATTCGTGCTCCCTCATCAAGACTGTGCGGACGTGGTGAACATTTCTCAGCTCCCAGAGCCCTGGCCTCAGTAGAGGCGTGCAGGTTGCTGTAGCACTTCGGACACCCGTTGTTGGGTCTGCGCTTCCACAGGCCCCGCTAGTTTAGAGACATATTCTCGTTAACAACAAAAACAGGACAGAACATCTTTTACTTGCTAGCAAGGGAGGTCCCGGTCAGTGTCTCAGAAAAACACTCTGAATCCTACCACAGACTGACCCCGACTCAGGCCTCCGCTCGCTGTCTTTTATTGAAAACAGTTACAGTACACACAAGCACCTCCCATTGTAAAACCCCCCAACTCCAAAGCACATACAAATTCCAAAGCACGTACAAACTCAGACGCATGTACAAACTCCAAAACACATTGCTAGCGTTAACTGAACTTCCAAAACAGAGCTACCTAGATCACTTAAATTACACAACTGAAACCATATGTGTATTGTTTGTGTATTTATACACCAACACTCATATATATTCAAGTAATTAAAAAAAAAAAAAAGTTCATTTACCTGTTACTACCACACACCAAATCCGGTCATTGGTACTTCCTGGCTTGTGTAGCCACTAGGTAACAAAACCTCAATACTGCCCCTAGCATCCTGGAGCACTGCCGTTGTGTTTTGCCGTTGCAGAATCAGAATCAGAATCAGAAGACTTTATTTATCCCCAAGGGGCAATTAACATACAACAGAGCAGCATGGTGTTGAAGATAAGGTCAGTAAGAACAGGCAATAAGAGTGAGATAATAAATACACAGAATACACAGTGTATATACTGTTTTAAAATTACACAGTTTTAAAATTAAAGTGACTGAAAGGTGAATAAATAACTAAGTGACTAAAAGTGAATAAAGTGTCGGCAGTATAAAAAAAGTGTGTGGAGTAGTTTATGTTTATGGGTGTGGGAAATGGTCTTATTGGCTGGTGTTAAAAAGCAGAGTGGCTTTGGGGACAAAGGTGGCTCTCCTCCTCTCAGTTCTGCAGGAAATGCAGCGGTGGCGTCGCCCAGAGGGGAGCCATTGAAATGCAGGGTGAAGAATGTGAGAGGGGTCGTTGATGATTTTGGCTGCCTGTCTAAGGGCCTGTTGGCTGAAACCTGTGCCAGAGTTCTGACAGGCAGGCCAATGATTTTAGAGCACACTGATGCAGTGTCCTGCAGTCTGTTCCTGTTCTGAAGGCTGAGGGAGTGGAACCAGCAGGTAAAGGAGAAGGTCATGATGCTTTCCAGGAAGGCATAGTAGAAAGTCATCATGATGGGTGTGCTGACTCCAAAGGACTTGAGTTTTCTAAGGAGGTATAGTCATTGGTGGCACCTCCTGAGAATCTCCTCTGTGTTGGTAGAGAATTTCAGGAGGTTGTCAAAGATGGTTCCCAGGTATTTGTACTCCTCAACTACCTCCACTGGCTTCCCGTGGATGGTGGTGGTGACTGAAGCAGCCAGATCCCTCTGCCTACCTACTGGAGAAGGTCACCACCATCTCTTTGGTTTTGCTCACGTTCAGTTCAAGTTTGGAGCTGTCACACCACTCTACAAACTCCTGAAGAGCAGGCTCGTAGTGTTGTGAGGGGCCTGACAGCAGTGACATGAGAACTGTGTCGTCAGGATATTTAACTAGGTGACAGTTGGGCTGTGTGGATCTGCAGTCATCGGTGTAGAGAATGAAGAGCAGGGGGGAGAGCACACAGCCCTGGGGGAAGCCAGTGGAGGTGAAACGGAGACCGGAAAAAGAGTTGTTCACCCGAACCTTCTGAGTCCTGTTGGTCAAAAAGTCCAATATCCACAGGATTAGCTGTTCATCCAGGTGATATCAGGAGGAAAGTTTAGTGGCCAGGATATGAGGCTGCAGAGTGTTGAACGCTGATGAGAAATCAGCAAACAGAAGTCTGGCAGAGGAGTCAGGGAGCTCCAGATGTTTGTGGATGGAGTCCAAGATGAAGATTTTTGCATCATCGACAACTCCGCGTGCACGGTAAGCAAACTGGAGTGGGTCCATCAGGGGGTCAGTTGCTCTTACGATGTGCTGTTTTATGATCTTCTCCATGGCCTTCATCACCAGGGAGGTGAGGGCCACAGGACGAAGATCATTCAGAGACTTTGGGTTGTTTCTTTTGGGGATGGGGATGACTGTGGAGTGTTTCCACAGGGGGACGGTGTGACTGTCAATTGAATGTTGAAATAGAGTCCGGAACACACTTCCTAGTTGCCCTGCACAGTGCCTCAGAACTCGACTGCTGATGTTGTCAGGGCCGGCTGAGCTCCTCTCCCTGGTCCTCCTGAGGGCTCTCACCACGTCCTCAGTCCTGAAGGTGAGTGCAGAGCTGCCAGGTTTTAGTGAGGATCTGGACTCCTCAAGCTGGGCAATGTTGTCCGTCTCAAACCTGGTGTAGAAAGCGTTGAGGTCGTCTGTGAGGGAGGAGGGGTTGCTGTCCTCCACCTGGATGGTTCTGGGGGTGGTGACTGCAGTATTCACAGAGGCCATGGTTTTGAGGTGCTGCCAGGCTGAGTGGAGGTCCCCTGTGGTGAATTTCTTTCAACTTTATACTCCAGTTTAGCAGTTTTTATGGCCCTCTTGACCTCCCTGTTGACCTCTTTTTTATCCAGAGCAGAGCCAGTGAAGAAAATCCTCTTTTTTTTTATTAAGGATTCCCTTGAGTTCCTTGGTGATCCAGGGTTTGTTGTTGGGGTAGATGGAGACTGTTTTTGAGGGCATAATGTTGTCAACACAGAAGGAGATGTATGATGTCACCGTGTTGACTTGTTCATCGATGTCATCAGAGGGAGAAAGAAGGCTGTCCCAGTCAGTGGCTTTGACACATCCTTGTAGGGTGAGGATACCTTCCGCTGTCCACTGCTTGATGTTTTTGGTGACCTTTTTAATCCTCTTGATGACTGGGGTGTAAGCAGGGGCCAGCAGGATGGTGTTGGTGGTCTGCTGAGCCGAGAGGGGGGAGGGGTAGGGCTTTAAATGCATCTGGTACAGAGCCATAGCATTTATCCAGAGTCTTCTCCTGACGTGTGCTGCATGTAGCATACTGTTGGTATCCTTTAAGCGACTTGTCAGGAGAACAGTGGTTGAAATCACGCAGGATGAACTTGGGAGAGTCCGATGATAATTGTTCCAGTTTGTACAGAGTGTTGGTGATGTACTCTGTGGCTTTAGCTGCATCAACTCTGGGGTGGATGTAAACCAAGATGATGAAAAGCTGTGGGAATTCTCTGGGGAGGTAGGGAAACAGCCAGAAGCTTGATGTCTGTAGTACACAGCTTCTCCCTCACAGTGACTGTAGAGCACCAGCTGTTGTTTACATACAGACACACGCCGCCGCCATGTTGCTTCTCGGTGCATTTGCGGTCTCTGTCCAGACAAAGAGGTGGTGAAAAGTCATCAATGTGCAGCGCGCTGTCATAGTCGCTGTTGTTTAACCACGATTCCATAAAAGCCAGAACGGAGGCAGTCCTGTACTCATGCAGGTGGTTGACGCAGGCTTGCAGCTCGTCCAGCTTGGAGCGGAGAGACCGCACATTAGCAAGGATAATGGACGTGAGCGCTCGTTGTTTGTGTGTCTCCCTCTTTAGTCTGGCTCTCACCCCACTCTTCTTTAATCCTCTCCTGGTTACCTTGTTATTGTGAGAACGCATTACACCCAACACTGATTACACCAGTGACTTTATTGATTTGTCGTTGAAAATACAGAGTTAGGATTTTTATAAATCTATTGAAGCTTTGAAAATTATTACATTTCAACATTAAATGCAGTCAGAATTGATTTCAAAGTTACCTGAAACTACAATTAATGAACAGGTTTAGGGTTAACAAACCCACCATTTTAATTTCACTTTTTTGGAACATGTTTAGTGCTGAATAAATCTCCATAGAGCTGCATTTTTCACAAACAGACCTTTATTGGCCATGGTGACTGTGAGTGGAAGAACTTCAACTGGATATCGCCATGAGTCACAGCAGCTGACTGCTTTCTCAAAATCATGATGAGTTGTTGCATTTACAACCTAAATATTTAAGAAAAAAACTTTAAATGTTTGTTTTTTACCAGTGTAAACAAATACTGCAGATGGTTCATTTTAATTGGACTCAAAGTTTTTTGTTTTAGTTTATTTGGCTGCATTTCACCAATGTAAGTTTTTTTTTTGAAAAGGAAACAAAATGAAAATATAACACATGGAATTGCTTCTAATAACCAACAGTGTATTTATTATAGCAAAACTATGGCTAGGCAATTATAAAAGAACACAAGAAGACTTGTGAATATAGTAAATATTACAATATTCTTGTTATAATATTGCAATTCACCTTTTTCAGATTATCTCTTAACTCAGGGCCACCAATATCATCCGGTGTTAGGTGTACTTGAAGAATGTCTCCTGACACAATGCAGTCTACTACATGTGGAGAGAGAAAGGCAGGTGCTTCTCCACCTTGCACTATTATCGTGGAAAACATCCTGCCAATGGTTCGATATACTCCATTTCACAAGTGTAGGATGTTAAATTTCAGTGTGCATCCATTTGGTGTAGCTGAAAAATAACACACATAAAAAGTATATTCTGTACAGACCCCAACTGATATCTTGAGATTGACAGACATGTCAAAATTGTAAAAAAAAATGTATTCTTTTTTTTTTTTTACCGTTTCAGACACACAGAACATAACAGAATTGTTATCTGTAGTCATTTATTAACTTGGTAATGTTCTGTCAAACAATGTTCAGATCAATTAGCCATTTACAAAAACCAGTCAGCTAAATGACATGTGTAAGAAGGCCTAGAGCGGTATGGTATCCCAGTGGAGACGGCAGGTCTACTTGGTCCGGGTGCATTGCTGGATTCCTAAGGAAACATTTACATCAAGAACGACTGTTACCTACCAAATAAATAAATTGAGTTGTATGATGTTCGATCTCTGTCTGCTGCCTACCAAATAAAATAATTGAGGACTAGCTTTGCTAGTTTAGCTAACACTGCTATCAACCCGTCCAAAATGCTATACAATAAACTTACCAAGTGCTGCGGCGATTGTGAGGTAGAGACTGCAGCTACTGAGGGTGCACTACCGCTGAATCTTTGGATGGCCGACAAAACGGCTCTTCCAATGTTTTCAGCTAAATCGCTGGACATGCTGGTAGGGAACAGGTGAAGCAGTTCATGGCAGTGAAAAGTGACCGTGAGAAGAGCACAGACACACAACCTGACCACTACCGGCACACTTTAGCGCGGGAGGTTTTCTTAAAGCTTTTATTTTGGTATTTCAGTTGACCGACAATAAATTTGCATGTTAGCTAAATATTTAGTTTCCCGAAACATTTAGATTTAAATAAAATATTTAGATTTAACATTTAACATTTAGATTCAACATTTAGCATTTAGATTTAACATTTAAAATGGTGTTTTAAATATAAAAAGTTACAAATATTTTACTAAATGTTGTAAAAAAAAATGACTCGAAAAAACATGTTTTTGTAAGATTTTGAGCTAAATGTGGAAAAATGTTGCCATTGATTTCGCCATTTTTCAGTTTACAAACGACGCCCCATAGCAAGCTGTGCAAGCCTCATGTTTTAAACATGTCTGACTTAGATGCAAAATGTGATCATGACTCCTTAAAAAACAGCTGCAAATACAAAATACAGTCATGAACTGAATGTAATTAACTAAAAAATCTATACTACCCTACAACTAATGGCCCCTTTTTAGTCAAAGCATCAAAAACTTCAGTGTTTGTTTTTAGTGACGTAGGCATAGCTGCTAAAAAAGGCCTACCAGCCAGCAATGTGTGAAAGAGAAAATAAAACAGAGCTTACAAGTTATTAAAAGTACTTGATAACACTCTAATCTGATCACTAAACTGAAGATGCAAAGTCCAAAGTATAAAAGCAACAGGTCATAGTTTTGCAAGGTGTGCATTATACATTACTACATTATTTCTGTACTAGGATGAGCTGAAATGCTGGGCCACTGTCCCTGCATAAAGCCAAGCTAACTGTTTGCCCCTGCATCCTTTCTTCGTGCTTCAAGCCACATTAACAGTCTATCTATCTATCTATCTATCTATCTATCTATCTATCTATCTATCTATCTATCTATCTATCTATCTATCTATCTATCTATTTATCTTTAAGCAAATGTAAGCTCTAACAGAGCAGTCAGGGTAAAAATGATCCATATTTGTATTTTCAAACTGCAGGCTGTGCATTTGGAAAACCTTTATTTATTTATACATGTGTTTATCTTTTTTTTAAGCTGTCACTACTCTGGGATACATTGTAAGGCAGGTGTGCTTTGACTGCAAATGGCCCAAAAGGGGCAAACATTTAAGCCTCCACAACAGTGGATAACAGGATGAGGTGTTAAATGTTAACTGTCAGAAGACGCTTGTCTCAGGGTCCAGCCAGGCCAAAGGTCCATCGTATGCCTCCACCCACTGACTCCTCCTAAAAGAGATAATCAGCTCTCCAGTGCGTCTACGATCCAGCTTCCTCTCTGCTCCGGTTTGAAACCTTGCAGAGCTCTGGAAGACTAGAGAGGCTTACTGCTCAAGACAGGACTGAGAGGGGAAACACAGGTAATGTGAAGGTAATTGTCCTTGACTTGTCTCACTTTGCCCTTTTAGTCCCTCAAGCAAAGAAGCATGTTTTACTTTAAAATGCTTTAGACTCAGAGATTAATGAAGAATCTTTAACGTATTTAAATGTGTTTGTATGTGGATGCTGATATGGGTGTAGACTGGAGAAAAAGAGATGTTAGTTCAAATGAAACCTACTTTTTTTACTTTTAGATTTAGATTTGACAAGTTTTCACATGTATAGTAAATATATGGCTTTGCAGCAATAAAGTGTTACATCTCTCGCGTTAAGTTGTCAGGTCAGACTTTGTGTCCGTTGCTGAAAAACTGCCCTTGTTGTGTGTGTTTTGGGGGGTTGGGGGCGTATTTCAGGTGCACAAAGCTGAAGCTACTATGGACAGTCACGTCATACAGATTTCCCGAGATGACTTGGAAGATCTAAAAGAAGCCTTCAACAAAATCGGTCAGTTTCACACAGAGTCACGAACATGCATGCACAAACACACAAACACAACACACACACGGAAACTCTAACATGACACTATAAAGGTATTGACGGTAATTCTGAACAAAGTAAGAGTTTTACTGCCATCATAAAATAAAAGACTCTTATGTAAGCCAGTTTTACTGCTTACATTGTACTTTTTGTGAGAGACAGTTTCACGTGTAAGAAACGTTGCCAAATTTTATCAGTTAACAATCACAGCTGCACAGTTGCAAAGATCTTGATAATAATGAGCGGTGTAAGAAAACAGATATTATCTTCCCATTTCTGCATGACATAAAAATATCAAGCACAAAGGATAACAGGTCAAAGGCATCAAACAGCAATTTGGAGCAATTTAAAAATTATTTTTAACACTGTTCATCCTGGTCAAAGTTCATCTCTGACACTCATGTTTCTTGGAACCTTGAATTATCTGAACAAAACGCGAGAGAAATCCATCCAGTAGCTGCTTAGCTACCTCTAATGAAGAGCTGGATAGGTTTTGACATCATCAGTGAAAACAACAAGCACCCATAAAGTGCCACAAATAGTTTTTGCCTCATTTTAGTAACAAACCAGAAGCCCAGGAGCCACTGACACACTGAAAAAAAGGGATTGGCCATCTCTTGGATTTATGTAAGCATCTTGCGTGTATTTAACACAATTGCCTCATGCTTTAAAGTTAAGTGTAACTATATAGTGTAGAAACTACATGATATGCAGAGCAGGTAGATTAAATTGTTCATATCATGTTCGAGTGAAGTAAGTCAATAATATAGCAATGTTAAATCTCGCGACACCGCACGGGATTTCAGTCTCGCGCGTTTTGGATCGTGGTTTGAGGAAGGCATCCATCTCAGTCAAGCTGAGAAGCCGCCTCTACTTTTTTCGGTATACCGAAAAAAGTAAATTGGGTGGTTGTTACATTAAAAAAGTCTATCTTGTAATTTGAACACAAAAATGTCATGTTTCTGTCTTGAACGTAATTAAATCATGTAGGATCTGTATGAAATTCAACAACTTAATTTGTTCTTGTTGAGATGACATGATACAACCAAGTAAGAGTGGTTAGTTGCTGGACTCATGAAATTCACAAGATCGCATGAGATTTCAAACTGCAGGAAAATCACTGGAGTTATAAGAGGCAGACAACTACACACACACCACGTGTATGCTATCGTTATTTATTGTGGTTTAATTTTCTACAGAAAACTCTGCATCAAGCCTTGAAATCATAGCTTTCCTACTTTTGTTAAGCCTGGATTGGTGGCATGGTGGTTTGTGCTGTTATCGCACAGCAAGAAAGTCCTGGGTTCAAATCCACAATCTGGCTAGTTTACAGCCAGGTTCAAATCTGGCTGTAAACTAGCCAGATTGTGTGATTTAATCCACAATCTGGCTAGGATTTGAACCCAGGATAGTCTGATTTGATTTGTAGTCTGGTTTCCTCCCACAGTTAAAAGTCATGCAGTCATTAGAGTTAGGTTAGGTTAATTGGTGATTCTAAATTACCTGTGAATGTGAGTGCAAATGGTTGTTTCTATCTGATAGACTGGTGAGCTGTCCAGCATGTACCCTGCCTCGTAACCTATCACTTCAGGGTTATGCCCCAGCCCCCCTGCAACCCAGATAAAGATAGGAGGATGGTAGTTGTTGTAGATCCACTCAATTTTTATTACTAAGTGACCAAGTAGTACTGGGGTAAAAGTTATTGAATAGTGTTGAAATGAAATGACAAAATTGTAAAGGATTAAAATATTCCAAGAGCTCAACTTACTTCATCTAAACATGTTTCAGTCGCGCTTTATCAACACAAAATGCACAGGTTTATTGAATATGAATAAGTTGTGTTGATTTAACTCAGTTGTTTAAGTTTCTGCCAAAGCAAAACACTAGTGTGCAACCAATGTCCACTATTGAATTAAGTAAATCCAACATGGCCCTTTTTTCATTGCATGCAGCCCCAGTGCAATGAAGTTTGTCCACATGAAACGATAAAGATTAGAATCTACAGAAAAGAAAGTTTACAATAATAAACTTGTAACTAAAAGTTATTTTTAAAAGGTAAATAAAACTGAAGCCTAAGCCCGTAACAATCAACTAAAACACATCTATCTAACTCCAAACTTTTTTATTCATACAGTGACTATATGAATGATTATTTGCTGTTTTTGTATTTTCTGTGTCTCTGTGTCCAGATATTGATAACAGCGGCTATGTGAGTGAATGGGAGCTTCAGGAGCTGTTCAAAGAGGCAAGCCTCTCCCTTCCAGGCTACAAGGTCCGAGAGATCGTCGAGACCTTCATCGCTGGAGATACAAACAAAGATGGAAAGATCAGCTTTGAGGAATTTGTCTCTGTAAGTTTTGGTAGCACCTGGGAGTAAATACACAAATTTACACACCTGATTACACATGAAGTAATGCATAATGTTTTGGTTTTAGATCTACCAAGACCTGAAGAGTAGACAGATCAGCGAGACATTTAAAAAAATTATATCACGGAGGGATGGGATTCGTTCTTTTGGAGGAACATCGGGAATCTCTAGCGAGGGAACCCAGCATTCCTACGCTGGTGAGGGACAACAAGCGTGTGTGTGTGTGTGTGTGTGTGTGTGTGTGTTAGTGATGAATTTCCAATGATCGCACCAGTGAACGATTTTTGTGTGCATGATTAGCTCCAGCTTGTAAAGCAAAGATGTTAGTGAAAGCAAATACCTTATAATATTAAATGCCCTGAAGACATCAACTGCTCCTCTGAAGGATATTCTATTCTATTCTAATCTCATTTTAGGGCCACGTGAGTAGGTCTTTAAATCCACTTATAAGGTATCCTTAATTAATCCTTAATTTAATAAACATTATATAAAACGTAATATATCAGTTATTACTGGTTAAAAGTGTTTATTAATGTTAGCAACTGGTCCTCATTTACTAGGAATTTATTTTCACTATACAGATTATGTAATTTCTATTTACAGCTATTCTGTATCTCAAACTCTTGGTTAGTTATTTAAATTCAGCATAGCTTTTAAAAAAATCAGAAGAAGGCAAAGACGAAGTCCTTGAAAAAAATAGAATTTTTGGCTCTAATGTAGATTATTAAATGAATTATAATTTAATGTAACAGCATTATAATGTTTATTTGAGGTGGCACAAAACAACTGTAGGCTTCCCTTTGATTTTCTTGGCTGTTTAATTAAATTTTATTTTTTTTGTGTATTAAACGTCAGATAATAGTGGAAAATGTTTCCCTGAGGCCTGCAGAGAGTTAATAGTCTATCTTTGTGATTAAACAGTTCAGTCCAACACCATAATTTATTATGATAAACATCATAAACAGTCTACTAATCAGCTGAGTGGCTAATTGTTTAAGCTCTTACATTACTTACTGCAGAAATTTATATGTGTGTTTAGATGAGGACAAGGTGGCTTTTGTAAACTGGATCAACAAATCTTTGGCAAAAGATCCAGACTGCCGACATCTGCTGCCCATGAACCCTGACGATGAAAGCCTCTTCACCTCCGTCCGCGATGGCATCCTCTTATGGTATTAACACAAGCTCATGCACACAGGCAACCAAGAATAAGCTCATCAATAAACAATTTTATTTTGCACTTTTATGTTGTAGCAAAGGTTAAAAGAGAAATGGTGTAGTCTTGTTTTACTATTGTTTTATAATGTTTCAGAGCTCCTTCCTGCTCACATTTTCTCAGTGTGTCTCTCTTTATTTTACACTTGCTATCTTTCACAGACGAAAGATAGCAAGTGAACTATCAGATGGCAGAAATAAACAGTAAATGTTGGATATAAAAAGGGGGAACCGAGAGCACTAAAGGATCAGGAATTAAACTTGTGACTACCCAGTGCCCTAATCTGACCCTAAATTACACTCATCTTAAACTAGATTCAGACTCAATTTACTCTTGCCCGCACTTGCTTGTTTAAAAAAAAAAAAATCTCTTTCAGCAAGATGATCAACCATTCTCAGCCAGACACGATTGATGAAAGAGTCATCAACACTAAGAAACTTAACACCCTCAAAATGACAGTAAGTAGCAGTTCTGAGTGAGTGGCTAAATACATATATTCATATCACCAATCCATGTTATTTGCAAAGAAGAGAATAACTCCACAATTCCTGCCGAATTTTAGCTGAGAGTATCTGTACAACTATATCATCATCAGTAATAAACCTTGAAAGCATCGGAATTCTGTGCTGACTAAAAGAATCTTCCCACAAGCAGATTTAAACATTAGAAATAACATCCTATTTCTCATTTGTTTAATCTGTGCACAAACCAAAGAGTTAAAAATAGCAGCTTGTAGTTTTACAAACAGTCATGAGCAGGATGATTTCTGAGCTGGATGCACTTGCTTCCCATAATCTGGTTGTCACTGTGAGCACCAGTGTCCTTTCCATACATCAATGGAACAGATATAATGTATTTGAATGCTGCTGTGTTTTCATAAGAGGCCAGCTTATGACCTTTGTTGCACTCTTTATGCTAAAAAAGTAGAAAAAAATGAAGGTAGTAAAGGGAAATTCTCATTTAAGACACGACTACTTTAAAAGACCTGAGTGTATTCGGAGAGATTTACTGTAGCTGGCACATGATAAGTCCTCTACTGAACATATGGATGTCAACTGAGATGATGATAGGTAGTAAATGTGTTAATGTGTTATTCTGAATATACTGATTCTCCCGGAATGTTGGACTTTGCTAAAAAGCCTGTAATATATTAACTTTTTACTGCATCGTCCTCTTCTTTTTCTTCTGCTGTGTTATATCCCATGAACACTTCTTCCTGGATGATATTTGTCCATCAGCAGTTCCAACATTTCCATTTTCAGCTTTTGTTTATTTCTGGTTAGTTTCTTATTATTGGCAGGATTCAGTCTGTAGTCTATATTCTCACTGAGCTGTTAAAACAATAGAAACACTGCTGTATGACATGACAGTGTTTCAGACTTTGATTGCTGATGCAGTGTGTGTTTGTAGGAGAATCTGGTCTTGGCCCTGAATTCAGCCTCAGCTATTGGGTGCACGGTGGTGAGCATGGATGCCCATGACTTGATGGCTGGAAAACCCCACCTGGTTCTGGGATTGCTCTGGCAGGTTATCAAGATTGGCCTTTTCGCTCACATAGAAATCAGCAGGAACGAAGGTCAGCGCACACCTGCATGCACACACACAACTTCACATTTACAGCACTCACCCATGTGTGATGCAGTTCATGATATAGATGTCATTGTTTGTAAAAGGAGAGGTTTAAAAAGTAAAAGCAAAAAGCAAAACAGTGGGGCTTGTTAGGTTAAAAATGTATAACACAGTCTTCGTCAGAGCTCAGTACACTGGGGTTTAACCCCTAAAAATCTGAACCATGAAAACTTCTTTTTGTTTTAATGGAGTGTTTATTGAACCTTCTGACAATTAAAAAACAAAAAAAAGAAAATAATTTGCGAGTGTTCGTGATTATATGTTTCTTTTCTGCAAGCAGAAAACACATTTGGTGCTTTATTTTATTTTATTTTAATATGTTATATTATATTATACATAATCATACAGCCTCTAGGTACAAAAATATGTTAAATTTTTGATTTTGTTTTTATTTTTCATAACAAATTAGCTCATTCCTTTTGCGCATCTTCTTTACTTTGACCAGCATAACCACAACTATTACTTTTAACTGAGAGTGTCTTGCTACTTCTAGGTAAAAATGCAGTTTTTGATTAATTTCCTCTTTCTTGCATTAACAGTTGATTAACTGCTGTTATGTGTTTTCAGATCTGATTGCCCTTCTAGAAGATGGAGAATCACTGGCGCACCTAATGTCTCTCCCACCTGACGAGCTGCTGCTCCGCTGGGTCAACTATCATCTACGCAATGCAGGAATGGAAACAATCAGCAACTTCAGCGAAGACATCAAGGTACCGTGCAGAACAAATACACACACATGTGAATACACAGTGTCATGAGTGTAACCCCATCTTGTACTCTCCCACCAAAGGACTCGCGGGCCTACTTCCACCTGATGGATCAGATCACTTCCTGTGAGGAGGATGAATTCCAAATGAAGATAAAAATTGACATGAGCGGCCTCAATGTGAGCCAAAAAATTTTCACATAACAGTGAGAAACTAATAAATGAAGTTAAATGTAAAGATCAACATTTCTTTTTGTAATTTTAACCAGTTTTCTTCCAATTCTGATATGATTATATCCACATAATGTCTGTACTGTTCTTCTATGCATATATGTCTGTGTGTGTGTTTGTTGTGAAGGAGTGGGATTTGGAGAAAAGGGCTGAGCTGATGCTGCAGCAGGCGGCCAGACTGGAATGCAGGCAGTTTGTTACTGCTCGTGATGTCACTTCTGGAAACAGCAAACTGAACACGGCCTTCGTGGCCAACCTGTTCAACATGCACCCCGGTCTGCAGAAGTTTCTGATGAACGGAGGCAATTTAGAGCACATAGAGAGTGAGATATATTCACCACTACATCTTGGCCTTACAATTACACAACAGAATCATAAAATGCTGAACTGTACAGTACACAGAGGCATATTAGCCATAAAATCAGCATGGAGAAAACAGACGTAATGCTATGCTAGTTATACGTGCCATAGACCAATAAAAAGCCAGAGATGATAATAGGTTCTTGAGTGTTTGACGTCTAGACTATAGATGAAGTCAACTGTATGATAACATGTATGATGTCTTCATATCATTCCAGTGGAGACCAGAGAAGAAAAAACATTTCGCAACTGGATGAACTCTCTGGGTGTTTCTCCACATGTGCACCATCTTTACCAGTAAGTCATCAGTTATACATAATCATGTTGACCATATCAGTTATTTAGGGTGAATGGAGCTGTAAATAAGGGTTACAGCTTCATTTAATGATTAGCATGAGTGTCCTCATATAACATTGTACTGAAGACTCCACAAGAGTGGAGCTTAGATATGGGCTTAGCTTTAATCTTAAATTTTAATGCTTTCCTCATGCAGACAGCATTGAAAATATAGTTTGAAAATAATAAATCCCTTATTTAAATATAAGTGTTATTATTATTATTTATTAGCTTTAAAGCACAGTAAAACATGAGCTCCCCCTAAGACTGCTAAAACTCCATAATTCAACAAAAATAGAGAGGACATGCTCTAAGTGTTCTCAGTGGTGGTCTTTTTTTCTTCTTCTTCTATTGAAATCAATTATCTGTGTCATTGTTTTTTTCCAGTGACCTGCGTGATGGCTTGGTGATTCTGCAGCTTTATGATAAGGTCAATGTGCCTGTGAACTGGAAGAAAGTCAACCGCCCTCCTTATCCTGCGCTGGGGGCCAATATGAAGAAGGTACTACATGCTAACAAGCAGAGCACAGTGATGATGACAGGAAACGCACAGCAGTGGGAAATATGAGAGATGCAATGTTGTTTTTTGTTTTTTTCCCTGTATCCCAGCTGGAAAACTGTAACTATGCTGTGGACCTGGGCAGGAATGTTGCCCGCTTCTCCCTGGTTGGAATTGGAGGAGTAAATCTAAATGAGGGGAGTCGTGTACACACCTTAGGGCTGGTCTGGCAGCTGATGAGGAGGTATGTGCACGCAGAGCTGCAGGATGTTTTGCTTGCTGTAGTATCTTGTTTTGTGAAAACAGACAGTCCGTGGTTTGGCAACTGCTGCTCCTTGTATAGTTTCAGTTACCTTTACTTCTTACAATCCTCCAGGTACACAGTTCAGGTTTTGTCCGATTTGGGTGATGGAGAGAGGGTGGTAGATCAAATCATCCTGGACTGGGTCAACAAGATGCTGAGCCAGAATGGAAAGGACACACAAATCAGCAGCTTCAAGGTGTGTATCTTTGTTTGTGAAATGGTATGATATCAAAAGACTGTGTGCTTTAAACCCCCTTTTGCCTGTTTTCTGCAGGATAACCTGATCAGCACCAGCCTGCCAGTGATTGACCTGATTGATGTAATTGCTCCGGGGATGGTCAAGTTCCACGTGGTGGCAAGAGGAGAAAATGGAGTGTTGAAGAAAGATGATAAAATCAACAATGCCAAGTAAGAAAAAAATCTTTTTTAAACTCCCAAACTCTTCGTATTTTTTGCTCTTTTATCATCTCCTGAGTCCTCTCTAATTCTGTGCTGCTCCCAGGTATGCAATCTCATTGGCTCGTAAGATTGGCGCTCGTGTCTACGCTCTGCCTGACGATTTGGTGGAGGTCAAACCCAAGATGGTGATGACTGTGTTTGCCTGCCTCATGGGGCATGGTATGAAGAAAGCCAAACCCTGAAGTGGGTACAAACAACATTGAATGAAGATGAAAAAATATATTTGTATTTTACTTTTAAAAAATTATTTTTATTCCTTTTCTTTGAGTTTTAACCTCGCCATGCGTACAAAACAAAAACAGTCTAGCATTGTCTATTATTCGTTTGCAAGAAAAAAAAGCTGTATATCATTTTCCATCAATAAAGATAATTCTTTCTTTTATACGTGATTTTATGGAATATTGTTCTTTGCTTTATTATACTTAACCCATTCTATTTACTTCTTCTGCAATATGAGCCAGAGATTCGGCAGAAGAAAAAGCAGAATTGTACACACATCTGTTCTATCAAATACATTTTATGTCTGTAAATGTTGTTCATTAAATATTGCTATTTAATTAATAAAGAGAATCTGTTAAATGTACGAAGTACCTGCGAATGTTTTGTGTATCAAAACACAAATTCCTTCTGGACTTCAGAAGTAAAGAGCAAATTGGTTATAACATGTATATTAGTTCAGAAGTGCATGAAATATAATTGAATCAAAAGCCATCAAAAGCAAAAATCTGGCTTTTCTACATAGCTTCTAAAAATGGGCATAACTGAAAACTTTAAGGTTAAAAATACTTGAAAGATGGGAGGTGACAATAATCTGACATTACTTGATATTTATCTATTTATTTTTTACCAATTTTCTAATATGTTTCAGTCTCCCCTTTAGATAAGGGGAAGCATCTTATACATCTTAAGTGTTTCAAAAGGCTGCATGGTGAATAAAGGGACAGAAACACTTGTGTTTCTCTTGTTATTGTAGGTTTTTTACCTTACATTATAAAGTGTTTTGATGTGACTTTTGTTGTGACTTGTACTATATAAATACCATTTAACTGATTTAAGGAATTCTACTGTAATTTTAAATTTAGCAACTTAATTAAGACATACATTAAACTCTAATTGCCTCATGAATAGTAAAGTAACACAGTTGTAGGCAGGCATACGCAGTTTCACAAATATTTACATTATATATCTTGTATTATACCCTCTTTTTACACATTATTTACTACTGCAATTGCACTACTCCTTTGCACAGTCTCAGTTAGACTTTTTATTTCACCTTTTTACTTCTCCTTTGAAAAAAAAATCACTGTTGTGTATATTTTTACCCTACCTACATTGTAAGACATTCACTATGGGCCTGTGGTACTTTTACTATTAACAATTTAAAAAAATTTTTTTTACATATTTTTTCCTGCCGTAAAACACATACTTTAACGTTACTTTAACGACCAGAGGAAGCTCTTACTAGTTTGCTTTTTGTTTGAGCTTATAGACCCTCGCTGGCTTCCGTATCAAAACAGAAACGTCATTTTGGAGCGAAAGTTTTGGAAAGACTTGACAGGCAGAAGGAGACGTGGAGATGTGTACTGGTTAAAATGATTAGATAGAGCCATATATTAATGTATTAAAGAGTTTTATCGAACAGGGACATACAAAGTTTAAAAATGGAAGGTCTGGAAATGTCTGCGATGATACCGGCTCTTCAGGAGCTAGCTAGGTGAGTACACGGCTAAAGTTGGCTAAGAGCTAAGTAGTTAACAGTACCAGTCATTTGGGCTAAAGTGAGTCCTCGTCTTTACTTATTGAAGTCGATAAAAACCGTTGCTTCATCATGTCTCTGTGAATAACATCGTGCTGATGTTTGCAGTGCGAGCGCTGCAGAGTACGACCAGGTGGTACAGAAACCTCGACAGATTCTCTGCCAGTTCATCGACAGGATACTGACAGATGTGGATGTCGGTAAGGCGGTGTTATCGACACATACTAGGGGTGGTCACCATAATAAAAACCTCTGAAAGGACATCAGTAAAAAACAAACAAACAGCTTTTTGGTGTACACTGTCAGACTTATCTGCTGACACATTCCCTTAAGTTGTTGCTTACAATGACTGCTATTTCCCCTTGCTAATATACTGTGCTGATTTCTTTTTCTTTCTTTTTTTGTATATTTGTCACACTTGCATGTTTCAGATCATCAGACAAATTTTAAAAATAGACAGAGATAGCCTGAGTAAATGTAACATGCAGGTTATGAATTCCTGAAAAAATCCTGTAAAATAATAATACTAATAATACTACTACTACTCCTAATAATAATAATAATAATAATTATTATTATTATTATTATTATTATTATTATTATCATTATTATCATTATTATTATTATTTTAAAAATAGGAAAAAAACTATCCAAACCTTGGTGAAAAAGTAACTGCCCCCTAAACCTAATAACTGGTTGTGCCAACCTTAACAGGAAGAACTGCAGTCAAGTGATGGTGATAAGTTGCAACAAGTCTTTCACATAAGATCAGCCATATTGGAAGTTTTTCAAGCATGAGCGGTCTGTTTAAGGTCATGCCAAAGCATTTAAATTAGATTTAAGCCTGGACTTTGACTAGGCCGCTGCAGAACTTTCATTTTGATCTTTATGGGGTTTTTTTTAAGCACTTAAGACTTCCTGGTGGGTGTGGGATCACTGAACATTATTCTTGGTTCTTTTGTGACTTAATGGATGAGTTGTTGATGCACTCTCTGAGCAATTTTGATAGGCTGTCCACTCCTGGGAATGTTTTCCACTGTTAAAATCCGTGGATCACTGGAGTCTCAAAGCCTTAGAAATGGTTTTGTAACCCTTTCCAGACAGATAGATGTCAATGACTTTGTTTCTCAGCAGTTTCTTTAGATCTTGACATGATGTGTTGCTTTTTTAGTTCTTTTAACCTGCTTCACCTCAGATAGGTTCTATTTAAGGCATTTCTTGATTCAACAAGTCTGGCAGTAATCACGTCTGGGTGTTACTTGTGAAATTAAATTGAGCTTTCAACCAATGTGGTAAATCACAATTAATTCATGATTTAAAAAGGGAGGAATTACTGTTTCAGTCAGGGCCAGGTAGGTTTCGGTAGCTTTTCTTTCTCTTATTTAATGAAATCAAAATTTACACTACACTTTGAATTTAATCAGGTTATCTTTGTCTAATATTAAAATGTGTTTGATGATATGAAATATGAAAATGTCACAAAAAAGTAAGCAGGTTTAAACCCTAACAAGCTCATGTGTGCACATCAGACATGCTTCCTTCATTCCTTAAATTCCTTTATCTTTACCTTTATTACATTTAGTACGCAGAGTTTGTTATAAACCATATTAGTTTTTGTCTTCCCCCCACTTGCATGAATCTTGCCCCTTACTCTACACCTGCACCTGTAACTTCCCCTTTGCAATATGAAGGTGATATAACAGCAGTTCACATTGCTGGCAGGTGTTTGTTTGGCAAACAGAAACCCAGTCTGTGTTAGGAGTTCCAAAACACAAAGAGGGCACATCGGGTGTGACTACAGATAGGAAAAGTACAACTAATATAAACCTGTGTCTGCTTCTGTCTTCTTGCTGCTGTTGTATAAATTTGTGATCTCCAGTAGTTCACTTGGTAATTAACTCTTGGCTTCTCAGATTCTTTAGAATAAATATTGTACCTGGAGTTTAAATCAGTGTCTTTCTTTAAGCTTTTTATCATTTAGTGACTTTTCAAGTTAATATTGCAAGAATATTTGACTTATCCTCTGTATGTGTACCAGCTCTTTGAACAAAACAGTTGTCTTTTCTTCCAGTTGCTTTAGGGCTAAATAAGAAGTCCAGCTCAGAGCCAGCCTGTGTGATGCTGCTGGACTTCGTGCAGCACATAGTTAAATCTTCATCTCTGATGTTTGCCAACCCTGCCTGTCAGCCTGCTGAATACCCAGAAACCACACAGAGCTGCACTGGTAGGAAATTCTTCTCAAAATGCTGCCAAAAGTGATTTCAGAAATTAGAAAAAAAAAATGAACATGTTTTCCTCTTTCCTTTCTCCTTTAATATCTTCTCATTCCTTGTCTTGATTTTAGACTTCAGTAAGTGGGTGGCGGTGCGTTTCCTTCGTGTGGCAGCAGCTCCAGGCTGTGATATCATCCATGGACGGGTCTCTGCTGTGTTGTGCTCTTTACTTCACACTCTGAGAGTCCGGGCACCATTTATCTTTAATTGCCTCATTCAGGAACTCATATGTCTGTGCCAGGAACTCAGCCATAACCTGTATGCACATATTTGCACACTTGGAGGACAGGGACATGTTTTGGAGATTCACACAAAGAGCCAGTGGCCTGTAAACCTCAAGTGCTTCAGTTTATCCCCCCTCTGTGCCTCCTCATACCTCACCCCCTCTGCCCTGGTGCTCTCCTCACCTGCTGCCTTGGAGTCGCTGACTGCCATAACGATCGACATCATAACTGAGTCTCTGCGGGGAGTCATCTCCCGTCGTGACCTGAGTTTAGCCTGGGAGGCTGCATGCTTCATCCTGGCCAACGGGAACACCAGGCTGAGGAAGGCCTCCATGGTGATGCTGAGAACACTGGTGGAGCTCAGAGGATTTCCTGAGATGCAGGGCCACGAATTCTTTGCAGCCTACTTCCAGTTGCTGGAAACGCACTCCTACTCTGCCACAGCAAACATAAATGAGAAAGAAGCTTACGAAGGAGAGCTGCTAAGCCTGACCCGCTGTGTGTTTCAGCCATCTTATGTCTCTCACTCACACTTTGAGCCCATCTACCTCTCACAGATGTTCGAGTGTGTTTGCACTCTTGCTGGAGCTGGCGTCAAGTTAGGTGTAGAAGTGACCGAGTCACTATGCCTGCTGTTTAGCTTCTCGCTATCTGTAGCACCAGTTTATGAAAGCGCCGCATTGCTTAGGAGGCAGCGGGTCACCGAAGTCTGCGGGACACTAGCATGCACCGTGGGGACAGCAAATCAAGCCGAAGTACAACTCTGTTCTTTGCGTTTCCTTTTTAATTATCCTTTTGATATCCATACAGTATTTCCCTTTTACAATATCTGCTATGCTTGTTGTTCGCAGTGTGCAGAAGGGTTTCTCCGAGCCGCCCTGAAGGCTGAGACAGCTTTAGTGCTGCAGGAGTGTAACGATGGAGCAACACCTGTCAAGAAATCCTGCAAATCTGCTACCAGTTCAGTCGGTAAAACTCCTAAAACATCCTCAAGGTGAGTGCATCAACATTTACTACTTGGCAATAGCCGGGAAAATCTCAAAACAAATATTTATTTTCAAATGTGTCATATGTCGTATTGAAGTAATGTCTGTGTCTCTATCTTAAGCGAAGTGGACATGCGTGTTCGCAGTAAGGTTTGGGCTGCATTGAACAGTCGGCTGGAGGAGCTGCTGATGCTTTTAGACTCCAGTTCTGCTAAGCCTGAGACCACACAGAGTCTGTCTGCTCTGCAGGGACTGGCCCTCATTCTCCATCAGGCAGCCCTCTGCTCCTCTCCCGTCAGGTAATTCCCAAACATACGCCCACGCTCTTACACAAGCCCTCTCCTTTTTACCTTTTTTTCTGCCTCTCAGAAAAACGTCCTCTTTAGTTTTTTATTTTAACAGTGTTTAATATTAGAGATTGCTGACTTTCCTGGCTGCAGTTTGACAAATGTCATTCACAGCGATTAATAGCATATTATTCACTTCAGCATCTCTTTGTTATAGCAGCTTGTCACCTCTCCTTTGGGTTCCCACTGAGACGCTGAGCAGGGCCCTGAAGAGCTGTCAGTCAGTGTTAGAAGGAGGATCTCAGCCTGTGTCAAATCGGAGCTACTTTCAGTCTGCTGTCCAGATCACTGTCAGGGTCCTCGACTCTATACTTTACCTGACAAGTAAGGATCCGAATACAAAAATACCAGATGCTCTTGGTTTAGTTTGTTGTCAAAATAAAAGCTGTTGTATTTTCCATATTAATTTGAAGATAGAAATCAAAACTGTTACATATCCTTTATTATAATCATGATCTTATATTTTTTTTGTTAGTGAGCAGCCAGAATGATGACAGGCTCCAACAACATGTGTGTGCTCTGTTGTCTCTTCCTTGGGTGTGTGAGAACAAGTCTGTCTCAGCCTATAAGACTTCAGGCTTCCCATCCTGGCTGCTAGCCTTGGCTCAAAGACTCAGTTTCTGCTATTGTGAGTGTTCCTGTCTGCTTTTTGTTCTTTTAATGAAAACCCAAATATATATATTATTTTGACTGCTTTAAAAGTTTCACAGCTTTTATAAAGTTGCAGCATACTAAAACACAAACTCCACGTCTTTCTTTCCAGCACCTGAGGTCCAGGCCGACTGCGTGTCGCTGCTGGCCTTTTTACATGGCGGTGTGTGCGAGACGTGGCGCGTGTGTGTGTTTTCAAAGGCGCTGCAGAGTCAGGAGGAGGTGGTGAGAGTAGCAGCAGTCAAGGCTTTCCCTCTTCTTCTCCACCATCTGGGAAACATGCACTACGACCTCATTGGCACTACTTTGCTGTATGGAAACTCATGCATTAATAAAGACTTGACCACTAATATTTTCTCTCTTTCTTTCATTGATATCATCAGTCACTTTGTTATATTTGATGGCGTATGTTTGATAATTGTAGTTCCAAGCTGGAGGACAGTTCGGAGCAGGTGAAGAAGGAACTTGCCAGGATCATTGGTCAGCTGAGCTGCCTCCAATCAGAGCTCTCCAGCCTTAGTGACATCCACACAGACTCCACTGGTCTTCCCAAAATCCTCTGCCTCTCTTGTAGTCTTGAAGCAGATCATGCTGGGAAAGCAGTGCCATCCCTCAAGGCATCTGTTGTTAGACCCTTCCTACCATTGCTCAGACCACAAGCTCCAAGCACTGTGAAACAAGGTACCTTTTTACTAGTCGTTTTCTACCATAAGTTTTTTACAACAGCTGATGCATTCAAGTCAGTTCACAGCTGCTGTTTTCTCAAACATTTTATACATTTCACTGCCAGCTTTCCTAGAAGCTCTTCCCCACCTGTGCCAGCATGTGAATCTCACTGGTGCAGACAGCGATTCCCGAGCCATACTCTGTGCCCTGATTGGTCTAATGGAGGATTCTGATCCTGTGGTTAGAACACGCTTCAGCCAATCGGTGCGTTTCCTGGTAACAGAGACCACTAGAAACTCTGAGCAGGGCTCTTTGAATGAGGTGAGCAATTCTAGTTTTAAGACTCCAGTTTTTCTAATACTTTTATTATTATAACATAATTATATTATTGTCAGAGTAAAATTTCACCGTATTCCCCCTCAATCAATATGGTTTAATGTTGCATGTTTACTTGTGTTTTTTGATGTGGTGTGTGTCACCATCACAGCTCCTGGTTGCACGTCTTAAAGAGGCATTCAGCAAGGCTAAACTTAACAGAGATGATGACCTGCGTAACACTCTGATCCTCACCACTGGAGAGATCGGCAGGTATATAGACAGAACTTTCTTTTATTGCACAAGCTGTATGAGTTATAGTTTTAATGAAGAAGATGTTATAAGATGGGAGATAAAAATTATTGACGTTATATACAGAAATAAAATGTTGTGCTAGTTGTCATTAGTTTGTATTATTTTCATTTTCACTGTAGAGGGTAGAAACAGATGAATTCCTTTTGTTAATACAATTAAAAAGACAACTTAATGAATGAGATTTCTTCATTCCCCTCTCCTCTTCTGTCAGAGCCTCTCAGGGTAGTTTGGTGTCGTTCTCTCTGCTGCGTCTGCTCCACTGTCTCCTGTCCAAGTCGTCCCAGGTCTCTGTAGCTGCTTACACTCAAATTCGAGCCCTGGCCACCACTAAAGGCTTGAAACTGCAGACACTCTTCAGTCAATACAAGAACCCTATCTGCCAGGTATCTAGTCTTTTGTTTAAATTGGACCAAACTTATCCTACTCACCTGCTTATTATGAGTTGGATGACTTGCTTTATAATATTGTTATTCACAGTATATATGTGGATTTAATGTTTGAAAATTGCATTGGTTTAGTTTTCATTTGGTCTGTTTTAGATACTGTTTTTTGTGGAAAATCTACAGTCCATTACTATATCTTCTTTGGCTTTAGTTCCTGGTGGAGTCACTACATTCACGCCATGCGTCAGCCCTGCGGAGCACACCAGATCAAGGAACCGAGTCAGCCAATCAGAGGGAGCTGGCTCTGGATATTCTTGCTCAGATCGCACATGCCTTTGACTTTCCAGACCTCCACCGCTTCCTCACCGTATGTACAGTCATGCACACGCATTCACACACAGATTAAACAGATAGTAGAGACTCTTTATGTGATGTACATTGGTGCTTTCTTGCATATTTGTTTATGCAGCGGACCCTCCAGGTGTTGCTGCCGTACCTGGCAGCAAAGGCAAGCTCTACAGGCTCTGCCCTCATTCGAACTTTGGCCATTGAGTTGAAGGCGAACAGGAGAGAGATCCTGATCAACAACTTTAAGTACATCTTCAGCCATCTGGTCTGTTCTTGCACAAAGGAGGAGCTGGAGAGGGCCTTTCACTACCTACAAGTATGAACAACCTTACTGGCATTTTACAGCTGAAACATGATTTAGAGTCATGTACCTGAAGAGGTCATCTTGTTTTCTTTTCTCCTTCATATTTTTCCAGAGTGAGACAGAAATTGAACTAGGATCTCTGCTACGCCAAGACTTCCAGGGTCTTCATAACGAGCTGCTGCTGCGTCTTGGAGAGCACTACCAACAGGTTGACACACATATGTGGAAACAGATTTTCTAAACATTAAATCTATTTCAAAATATGTGGCTTTGAGGAAATTATTCTGCACAAGGCTTCCTCTTGAGTAAAACTCTCACAAATGATCTAAAACACAGACTCTAGTTTCTGTTCTCGTGACTGTTTATTTCTTTGCAGGTATTTAATGGCTTGGCAATCCTGGCCTCCTTTGCATCCAGTGATGATCCATACCAGGGACCCCGAGACATCACCACCCCAGAACTTATGGTACTTGGCATCCTCTGCATTTCATATCAGTGTTTTAATTTCTTGTCTTTTTGACAGTTGACTAGACAAAAATACTTTATGAAACTATTTAGGCTTTAGAAGTTGTGAGATATGTTGTATGTAATTATTTTAAGCCAAAAATGTCATTTCTCTATGCAAAAAAAAAAAGATACTAATGCAACTAATCATCCACTAATCCATTAATCTTGGTTTTTTTATTATTAGGCTGACTACTTACAGCCAAAGCTGCTGGGGATTCTCGCCTTTTTCAACATGCAGCTCCTTAGCTCCAGTGCAGGGGAAAAGGACCGCAAGAAACTGGTAACTGATCCTCTAAAATACCAGAATTTTAAATCTGATTGGTTAAATGTCCAATAAAGTTCTGCTTGGCTCAAAGTGAACACGTCTGCCTGTTCTTCGTGCAGGTTTTGACAAGTGTGATGGCTCTGATGCGACTGATGGGCTCCAAACACATCAGCTCTGTCAGAGTGAAGATGATGACGACATTACGCACCGGCCTGCGATACCGAGAGGACTTCCCTCTCCTCTGCTGCCAGTCAGTACTTGTATACTTGCACATAAAGTCACATATTGTGGTGCATTTATCTTTATTATTTTAATTGTTTGTGTTGCACATTGCAATTCTACCTCTCTGAAGAACAGAAAACTTAGATTTTTACATATTAGTACATGTGCTATTCGTTGGTATTTGCTCAGACATCTGTTTCTAATTCGTTTTTTTTTTTTAATACTTCCTTTTCCTCTGGGTAGGACGTGGGATTGTTTTGTGAGGAGTGTGGAGCCTGCACACCTGGGCCCCCTACTGAGTCATGTTATTGTTGCTTTGCTCCCCTTGATTCCACTGCAGCCCAAAGAAACTGCCGCTATCATCCGCTTCCTCATCCTGGACAACAGGTAGCAAACATAAACACAGATGTGCACATTTGATCAGCGTGCAAAAACAAAAACACATCTTTCTGTTATGGTTTTAACTTCCCTCATTAGCTAAACCAAATTAAATCACCCCCATAATGGAATATTATTATTACAGATATTCACTGCACAATTTGATCCCTGATCCTGGTTTTGTGATTGAATTCTCAGAATTGTTTCAAGGTATCAATCAACCGGATTTTTCTAGTGCACAACTAGTCTTATTTCCTTTTTGTACTGAATGTACACTTGTGTAGACATACACAACAATGTGTAAAAGGGTACACATGGATGAGTATGTATGTATGCGTATGTAGGTACTTGAAAGTGTGTGTGTGTATATGTACATAGATGCCTCACTTCTGTCATTTAATTACAGGGAAGAAGTCAGTGACTACCTCCATGAAATTTACTTTCTACCAGACCATCCAGAGCTAAAAGACATCCACGCAGTAATGCAGGATTATAAAAAGGTCTGTATGAAGGGCACAACAGAAAGTAAAATGAATGTGAAACAAAAGGTTGGTTGACAGTGATCATACATACATCACATTGTGTTTTATTTTTCTTTCCTTCTTCCAGCTGGCGGCCAGCAGCAGCGACTTGGCCGCCGCACTGCAGCTCTCCATGAGAGCCGTCCAGCATGAGAACGTGGACGTGAGGATCCACGCGCTGACCAGCCTCAGGGATATGATGCATAGCAACCAGGTACACACTCAATGAAGTGCTACAGTAAGGAAACAGCTCCCTGTTTGCAAAGAGAACTCAGAAAAGAATTCAAAATATATATAATGAAACCAGTAGACTGCATTATTCCAAAATCACCGGCTGTGTTATCTTTTTCATACGATTTGTCTTTGTAAAAGGTGTAAGCCTGAAAATTGGGTCATTAGTATTAAGAATTATGTACCATGGATGTGTCCATAAATTAACATACTGTAATACATCTTAGCACCTAAATTGGTGTTTTAGTTCTTAATTCTAATTCTTAATTCAGTTCTTAATACACTTCTAGCATAGCCCATGTTAAATCCTCACCGTTACCCACAAATTTACTTTAACTTAACACACTATACATATGTTCCTCTTTTTTCTGGAGTGCAGGAGTGGCTGCTGCGGCAGGTTTGTGCGAGTGAAGCTGTGGAGCCGGTCATCTCCAACCTGGTATCAGTGCTGTTGAAAGGCTGCCAGGATTCATCCCCAGAGGCCAGGCTCCTCTGTGGGGAGTGTCTGGGGGAGCTGGGCGCCGTGGATCCGGGACGCTTGGATCTGTCGCAGACACACACCCACGGCAACCGCAACACCTTTGTGGTAAATAACTAACATAGATAGCAAATGTAATGTTAATTAAATATATATACATATATATTATACATATACATATAGTTCTATTAATACTTCACATACAGTTTCAGTTGAAAAAAAAATATTAAAGAGTTTTAAAGGAGACAAAGCAGGTTTATATGATACTGTGTGTGAAGCAAAGATAATTGAAATGCATGTTTTTTCTCTGTGGCAGAGCGGGGTGGATGATCCTAACTTTGCCTATGATTTGCTAACTGAACTGACCAGAACATTTCTGGCGTACGCCGATGACGTGAGAGCCCAGGACTCTGCTGCTTATGCAATTCAGGTACGCAACAGCTTTAATTATTTGTGTGCGCGCCTCTATTTTATTTATTTATTTTGGGGGGTTTATGTTGAAATGTTTGTTTGTATTGGCGATTTTATATCCACTGTAGGAACTGCTTTCCATATTTGAGTGTCGTGAAGGTCGAACTGACTCAGCGGGCCGGCGTCTGTGGAGGAGATTCCCTGAGCAAATTCAAGAAATACTGGAGCCTCACCTCAACAGCAGGTTGAAGTTTACACCTTCGTACACACGTAGTCTCGTTTGTAATGGTCTCAGAATTCAGGAATTAAAAATCCCTCAGACGAAAGTTACTTTTCCCTTTCTCTCCTCCCTTCTCCTACATTTTATCTTCTTGCCTGCAGTCTTTTAGTACTCACTGAGTCCTTCCATTCTTTTGTCTTCTCTCCTTGTAAATCTATTTTCTTCTCTGCCTCTTGCCTGCAGATATAAGAGCAGTCAGAAGGAGGTGAACTGGTCTAAGCTGAAGAAACCAGTGTACCTCAGCAGCAGAGGCAGCAAATTCTCTGACTGGTCAGCCACCTGGGCTGGATACCTCATCAGCAAGGTTAACCAATCTCTTTTTGAAGTTATTCCCCAGCTTGTTTTCCAAGCCAGAAGTTAAGGGAAGTTTCTTTGCTCTCCAGGTGAGACACGAGTTGGCCAGCAAAGTGTTCAGATGCTGTAGTTTCATCATCAAACACGACTACAAGGTCACAATCTACCTGCTGCCTCATATTCTGCTCTACATGCTGCTGGGCTGCACTCCTGCAGAGCAACAGGAGGTGAGGACACGTCTGAACCACCACAGTAGATCAGTAGCCTCCATCTCACCCGATCCCTACCATCCTCCTTTGTCACACCAACCCCTCTGCATGGCCTCATTCACTGCATCCATGAATCGTCTATGTAATTTACTTCTTTCCTCCTGCCTGGCACCTTCATAATCAGCATCCTTTGTCCAATATATCCACTATCCCTCCTCTGCATATGTCCAAAACCACCTCAGCCTTGCTTCTCTGACTTTGTCTTCAAACTGTTCAACCTGAGCTGTCCCTCAGATGTATTCAATTCGAATCTTGTTCTAATTCTCATCCCTGACAATGAAAAACTAAACATCATACGTGTATTTTTATTGTTGGTTCATTTTTCTTTGGCTGTTTTGTTTCTGTCAAAGGTTACAGAGGAAATGCTGGCTGTGCTGACAGAGGGAGATGGACAAGCCGAGGGGCTTGCCCAGAAGACGGCCTCCAGCCTGTCACAGCTGAGCACTCAGACTGTGTTCAGCATGCTGTCACACCTTACACAGTGGAGTCGCCACATCCTCTACTCCAAACCAAAACATGGTAAGAATTCAGTTCAGTTCAATTCAATTTTATTTATTACAACAACAGTCGCCTCAAGGTGCTTTATATTGTAAGATAGACCCTACAATAATCTAGGGACTAATCAAAAGATGCATAGCTTCAGTCACTGTTGAAAAAGATGTATTTACTGAATCAACTCTATAGCAATTTATATTGCTATTATTTACATGATAAGATTGAGGCTTTTATGCATTATTTGCATTGAGCTGTATAAAAAAATAACTGAATAAAATTCAGTTCTCCTCATTGTTCACTAATCCCTATTGCTTTAATAAAGTAAAGAATTATAACATGATATTGCAGAGAGTGGGGATTATCAGCGTGTGGTGGCCTTCCTGAAAGATATCCCGCAGGATGTCCTGGCCAAGGCCTCTCTACGATCCAAAGCGTACACTCGTGCCCTCATGCACTTTGAAGCTTACATCCTGGAAAATAAAGAGAACGTACAAGACCATCTCACATTCCTGCAGGTCAGAAAACAATTTGGCTATTAACCATTAAATAAAAGATTGACTCAGGACTTTGACTGCATTATAAAAGTTATCTTGACAGCAACAAGTCCAATAGTACAAGTGCGCTTGTCTTTTAACCACTCATCCAATTAATCTCTGCGGTGGACTTTACGCTCTGTGATATACGTGATTGGTTGCCACAGACGCTGTACGCTGCAATGCACGAGCCGGATGGAGTGAGAGGTGTCAATGCTCTGAGGAGGGAGGAGACATCACTCCAGGAACAGATACTCGAGCATGAGAGCATCGGCCTGCTCCGTGACGCCACCGCGTGCTATGACCGAGCCATACAGCTGGAGTCAGACCAGGTACCGTAACACATAGAGTCCATAAACATGTACACCCGGTTTCACATTTGAATTAGAAACAATTGCTTGGCTATTGATTGTTGTTGTTCAACAATATCAGGTTTCGATCTTCTGAATTTTTTTGGAGCACTGGATATTTTTTGTTTTTTCTGACCCTTCTCTTTAAATCCTAGAGGTGGTTGTGTGGAAAATCTTAGAAGATCATCAGTTTATGAAATACTCAGTCGCACCAACAACCAATTTAGCTGTTGGTGCGACCGAGTATTTCAGTGATGCGTTCAAAGCCACTTTAATCACCTTTCTTTCTAATTCTGATACTTGATTGGTTTGAAATTAATCTTTTGCACCTGTCTAAATGCATTGAGCTGCTCCCATGTAATTGACTGATTAGTTATTTGCATTTAAAAGCAGTTGAACTGACATGCTTAATAAGCCAATATTTGTACATATACTATGCCAGTTTTATGTGTTTTCTTACAATATGTTATTTATGATATTGACATAAAAGATAATTAATTTGCTGTTTTTTGTTTCTTGATATTTGATCATATCAATATAAAGATCGCTCACTATCATGGAGTGATGACCTCCATGCTCGGCCTGGGACAGCTGTCCACAGTCATCACGCAAGTCAATGGAGTACTGGCCAACAAGTAAGAAACATACACATCAGGGTAGATCTATTTCTTATTAAATGTGATTTTTTTTTTTAATTTAGGTTAATATGGGTTTGCCTAATGAAGCATTATATATCCATTTAGGCACCAGTGGAAGTCAGAACTCAACACCTACAGAGTAGAGGCAGCCTGGAAGCTCGGAAAATGGGACCTGCTGGAAGATTATTTGAGTTCAGGTAGTGCAGAAACACAGCATGTATGTGCAACATGTGAAACCACTGGTGACTCCATGCTGCATGAATCTGCTTAAAGCATAGTTTTCTATTCTGTGTCTCCAGACCAGCAGTCCAGCACATGGGGTGTGCGGCTCGGCCAGTTGCTGCTCTCAGCTAAGAAGCAGGATGCTGAAAATTTCTATGAGAAGCTGAAGCTGGTGAGGAAAGAACAGGTCGTCCCTCTGTCTGCAGCCAGTTATGAGTGTGGAACCTACCAGAGAGGATATGAGTATATTGTCAGGTCTGTGGATGTCAGCTCAGTTTGGAGTCAAGTATATTGTGTTTTAATAACTTTCTAAAAAAGCATTTACGTGTGTTTAGACTCCACATGCTCAGTGAGATGGAGCACACCTTCAATGAGCTGCTGAAACAGAGACAGGGCTCCGTGTCCAACCTTAGCCAGCTGCCTCCTCATTGGTCAGATCGGCTGGAGATGACCCAAAACTCTTTCAGAGCCAAGGAGCCAGTCCTGGCTCTCCGCCGTGCCCTGCTCAGTCTGGGAACACAGTAAGGAAACATCACTTTTTAGTTGCACAGATTTTAACATGCTGTTTTTCTGAAACACGCATATTAGAGAAATCTGTTTAAATTTTCTTCTTAATACAACAGGATCTCTATATTTTCAAATCTTTGTGAACTCACATCTGCATTTATCATCTCACTCTTGCGCTGTAGACCTGTATGTCAGGAGCTGGTTGGGGAGTGCTGGTTACAAAGTGCCCGGGTTGCCAGGAAAGCAGGACACCATCAGACCGCCTTTAACGCCCTTCTCAATGCAGAAAATACAAATCTAGCTGAACTGGTCACAGAGAAGGCAAAGTGGCTTTGGTCTAAGGTATAACCAGGCTACAAATAAAACCAGCATTCAATATATGATGCAAAACTGTATGCAAAATATTCACATTTGTACAGGACCAGAAAACGTATTTTCTTTAGTGTCTTCCTATCTGCAAATTAGATTTTCATACATGTGCATAATCAAATGAAACTAATATAGCCTAATTTGTCTGCCTGAATGTCATCAGGGCGATGTCCACCAAGCCCTGATTGTCCTGCAGAAGGGTGTGGCTCAGTGTTTCCCTGAAGATCAGCCCCTGACAGATCCTCGCAGTCTCCAGACTAAAGGCAAAGCCATGCTGCTGGTGGGGCGCTTCATGGAGGAGACGGCCAACTTCGAGTCTAATGCCATCATGAAGACATACAAGGTTGATATATCTACACCTTTTCAAACTAGATTCAGAAAATGTTTCATAAAATGACAAAGTGAAAAATGCAATGATGCAAATGTCAAAGATCACCCTCACAGTGATGTGGCACCAAAGCAGATTTCTGCATCACTTGTCTTCACCTTATGTGTTGTATGGGGGGGTTTTTTTGTTTGTTTGTTTTTTTAGGATGTGACTAACCTCCTACCAGAGTGGGAGGATGGTAACTTCTACTTAGCCAAATACTATGACAAAGTGATGCCAATGGTGACAGATAACAAGCTGGAGAAACAGGGTAATCTGATCCGTTACATCGTCACATTCTTCGGGAAGTAAGTTCTTGTTCTTTCTGCGGATATTCAGCCCTGTAGACCCAGAGTGTCCAACTCCAGTCCTTGGTCCTGCAGCTTTTATATGCATCTCTACTCCAACACAGCTCAATCAAATAGTTGGATTACCTCTTCAGCATGCCATCAAGTTTGGCAAAGGCCTGATAACAAGCCATTCATAAATTCAGGTGTGTCGGAACAAGCATGCATCTAAAAGCTGCAGGACAGTAGCTCTCGAGGACTGGAGTTGCACACCCCTGCTGTAGGCTATAATCAGAGCTTTTATAAGTTACTTCACAGCTGTTAATTTCTTCATCAAACAACACACTTATCAACTTTCTCCCTCTTAGTGCTCTGCAGTTTGGAAACCAGTATATCTACCAGGCCATGCCTCGCATGCTGTCTCTTTGGCTGGACTTTGGAGCTAAAGTGTGTGAATGTGAGAAAGGTTGGCAATTCACACAGCGCAGGGAGATATTTCTAGTTTTAGTCTAATTAATTTGCAGACTGACTGCTTTCTAGCTATTTATTTTTAGCATTTCATTGGCTTTTCATTAACACTTGAAATTATACCTATTCCCTCACCTCAGCTGGGCGAGCAGACAGACAGATGCGACAGGAGCTGAGTAAAATCAACACAGTAATGAGCGAGCACTGTTCTAAGCTGGCACCGTACCAGTTCCTGACCGCATTTTCCCAGCTGATCTCCAGGGTGTGTCACTCCAGCGATGAGGTCTTCAATGTCCTCATGACCATTGTGGCCAAAGTGTTCCTCACATACCCCCAGCAAGCTATGTGGCTAATGACTGCGGTCTCCAAGGTGAGAGAAATGAGCCACCCCTCATTTATTTAAGGTTGATGGTGATTTCTATAAACCTTTGTAATTCTAATGAGCTTGAAAGTCAATATTTGATACGACCACTTTTATTCTTCAACACAGCCTGAACTCTCTTAGGCAAGTTGTTTTGTCATTTCATTAGGTAGGAGTAGGAATATTCAGGAATAGTTCTCCAGGCTTCTTGGAGGACATTCAAAGCTTTTCCTCGGATGTTGGCTGCCTTCCATAACAGATAATAAATGCATCTCTTCTTTTGTCATCCACTTATGTAGTAGCCACTGTCCAAACAAAACCTTTGAAATCCCTCCAGAAAGCCTGGGGAACTATTGCTAAAGACCACTTTAAGAAATTACTAGAAGGTCTGGGTCTTTGGAAGCAAAATATAAACAAATGAGGGGTGACTATAAAGTTTAACTTTTGCAAGTCTGTTTATGTGGGGTTTTTTTTGTTTTTGTCTTTTTAATTTGAAATGTTATTTAGCAGATCAGGTCAAATCAAAATTACAATTTCTCTGTTACTTTTCGTAATCAACTGCTTCTGCGTCCAAAATACAGCATTTATTTATGTCTGCTTTTCTTTTCTTTCCAGTCATCCTACCCCATGCGCATGAATCGCTGTAATCAGATCCTTAAGAAAGCCGTCAGTCTTAAACAGTCTCTGGAAAAATTCATTGGAGATGCCAACAGACTGACAGACAAGCTTTTGGAGCTTTGTAATAAACCGGTATACACGCACATGCACAAATACACTTCAATAGTCTGTGACTTCTCAATCCTTAAATCTTCTTTAGGCAGGAGTAGAGATGTTTCTAAATGTGTCTTACAGGTGGATGGTAACAGCACAACGCTCAGTATGAGCATTCACTTCAAGCAGCTAAAACGTTTGGTGGAGGAGCCAACGTTCAGTCAGATCCTGATCCCTCTGCAGTCTGTCCTCATCCCAACGCTGCCCTCCACAGGCGGGGAAAACACACAGCATGACGCTTTCCCTGGACACTGGGCATACCTGGATGGTTTTGAAGACAGTGTAAGAGAAAGAGGGTGTTAACTATTGTGACTGGCTTCCGTGGTATATTTAACATTCAGCAGGAGTTGATGACAGTTACAGAAAATAATCTTGTTTGTGTAGGTGGAGATCCTGGCCTCTTTGCAGAAGCCAAAGAAGATAAGCCTGAAGGGTTCGGATGGTCGGAGTTACACCATGATGTGTAAACCTAAAGATGACCTGAGGAAGGACTGCAGGCTTATGGAGTTCAACTGTCTCATCAATAAGGTATCTGGGAGATTTCATTCAAATGAAATGGATATATAGTGAGTTCTGGCCATAGAGCGACTTGCAGATTAGGTCAGAATAAAAAGACTTACTAACTTTTAGAGGTTCATTCTTATTATATGTGTTGTTCTGGCCTAAAAGTTTAAATTAAATATCATTCATCTTCTCATAATGTGAACAAAAACTGAACTTTTTTTTTGCGGTATAGGAGCTTATTGTGTAGCTCAGCTGTACTAAATCAATCAATATGTGTGCAAATTACATGACAATACTTAAGAAAATGTGAGAAGAACAGCATTTATATGTGCTTGTTTGTACTTTGTTTGTGTAGTGTCTCCGTAAAGATGCTGAGTCCAGACGGAGGGAGCTACATATCCGGACTTATGCTGTGATTCCCCTCAATGAGGAGTGCGGCATCATCGAATGGGTTAACAACACTGCCGGGCTGCGGCACATTCTCACGAAGCTGTACAAAGAGAGAGGTATCCCTTCTTATAACGCCCACAATCAGAAACCTTTTTTTTAAAGTAAATGTTGGGAAATAATTAAGTTGTTCACCATTTTCTGTGTTTTTAAGGTATCTACCTATCAGGTAAAGAGCTCAGGAAGCTTATTCTTCCTAAGACAGCTCCCTTTGAGGAAAAACTGCGAATCCACAAGGAGGTGCTGTGTGCTCGACACCCCCCTGTCTTCTATGAATGGTTCCTCCGGACCTTTCCTGACCCCACGTCATGGTATGACCTTCACTACAACACTGCTATAATTATACTACTGTAGGTCACTGCTTTACCAGAAATGTTAGTCATTTTCATTTAACATCTTGACCACATTTGAAAGAAGTTATTTCTAATCAGAATTTTTCAAAAATCTGCTTTAAGTGTAACTTAAATCCAAGAATAAATCTTTGGAGTATTTGTCTGTTTACAGGTACAGCAGTCGTTCAGCATACTGCCGCTCCACTGCTGTGATGTCCATGGTGGGCTACATCCTGGGTCTGGGAGATCGCCACGGAGAAAACATCCTCTTTGATTCCTTCACTGGAGAATGTGTTCATGTAGACTTCAACTGCCTCTTTAACAAGGTTTTTTTTTTTTTGCCTTAGATTCAATAAAAATATTATTTAGGAATATTATTATATTGATTATTTATTATATGTATCCTTAACACCAGTGCATGTTGTTGCTTTTAAGTTTGCCTGTGCTTTTCTCTCCATTTCCACTAGGGGGAGACATTTGACGTGCCAGAGGTTGTTCCCTTTCGTCTGACGCGAAACATGGTCCATGCTATGGGGCCCATGGGCATCGAGGGCCTCTTTAGGCAAGCCTGTGAGGTTACGATAAGACTAATGAGAGACCAGAGAGAGCCACTCATGAGGTACATTCACATAAAAATTATTAATGTCAAATTCAACCATTCATAAATATTAAAAATGAGCCTCTGTTTTTAATTTTTCTTGCAAGTGTGCTGAAGACCTTCCTTCATGACCCACTGGTGGAGTGGAGCAAACAAGCCAAAGGACTATCGAAAGCTCAGGCCAATGAGACAGGAGAGATTGTTAATGAAAAGGTGGGCATGTTTCTTGAATTTTTACCTCTTAAATTATATTTACTTGCGAATCTAAACCAGAGAGACTTTATTAATCCCAGAGGAAAACTGGGCTAAATACAGCACATTCAGGTCCAATAAAACGTAATAATGTTTGATCTTTACGTTTCTCTGCTAGGCTAAAACCCACGTGTGTGACATTGAGCAGCGCCTGCAGGGAGTGATTAAGAGCAGGAATAAAGTGCTGGGTCTTCCTCTGTCAATTGAGGGGCACGTCCATTACCTCATACAAGAAGCCACGGATGATAAACTACTGTGTCAGATGTATTTAGGCTGGGGGCCTTACTTGTAGAAAGAAAAAGTACTAAATTCAGAAGATTATAATGCAATCCAAGCACTTTTGACTGTTTGTTCCTGAGCCTTTTTCTGTTTTGAGTTACTAAAAAAAACATTGAAAAATGCAGCACTGTTGTACATTCCCTTGTAATAAACTATTTTGTTGGTTAAACGTGCCGTAGGGTGTGTCTTCTAATCTCTTAACCCTCAAACTCACAGAGCTAGACAGGCTTGTCAGCTGATTGTTTTAATCCCCTGTCTCCCGCTGCTTCTTCACTCCTGATTACAGCCAAGTGGTTCAACTTTTTACATAAAAGCACCACTTAGGATTAAATGTTTGCTTAAAAAGCTGAAAGTGGACTTGGTGAAGGTGTGAGTAAGAAGTAGGTAGTAGTTTGCTTTTAAGCTAGCAATATTTTTCTTATCTAGTAATGAGTCCAGGCAGTCAGAAAATCACTGTATTTGTAATTATTACTTTTCTTCTTTTTGTTAATGCTTGGCTGTTGTTGCAGCTGGCTTTGGGATAGATCAGGATGAGCTTGGTTGTATTCATGTATTTGCATATAGCATTTAGTGGGAAAACACTTTCCAAGATAATTGCATGAGAATATACTTTTATTCTCAATAATCTGAAACGGAATTGTATTTGTGATAATATTTATTATCACTGGTAATCTGTTGCTGTTGTCAGAGCCGACCGGTTTAGCTCGCCGATGCTGTTATTTTCCCCGGTTCTGGAAACGCATATTAAAGACATCCAGCTTGACAGAAGAAGCGCTCAGGATTCTGAGGAGGATAAACTGTCAACAGACTCTAACCCTATATCAAATTCTACTCTAATACATTAAAATACCGGTGCTGATGACCAGAGTACACATATGCAACACTTTTTTTTCTTTCGTGGTTAACATCAAGAAAAGACAACAAAAGTCAACATGTTTTTAATTTGGATTTTTTTTTTAAAATTTATTTCATTGTAATAACAATGAACTACAAAGTCTCCTGAAGGTGTTTGAGCTTTAAGGTGGAGGGCCTGCAGGACCTCTATCTTAAAGTTCAAAACACCAATTTTAGAAAATTCCAGCAATCAAATGATCCCCTATGAGCAAGCACTTGGCGACAGTGGGGAGGAAAAACTGCCATAAAAAGCAGAAACCTCCAGCAGAACCAGGCTCATGTAGGGGCAGCCATCTGCTGCGGCTGGCTGGACTCGATGGAAAACAAAAGGAGACACAATGAAAATATAATAGTTTTTAGGAAAACTATAAAGGAATTTGATTTGACACTATGATTGACCATTCAAGTCCGTTTTTGGATCATTTCTGCTTCGAGATTTTGCGAGAAGCAAGGCAGTGGAAAAGTCAAGGTCTTTAGTCATCGCTGCCCTTAAAACAGCATCTGAAGGGTTTCATTAAAGCTTTCTTCAATGCTGAAAAGAACCTGGCAACTCTGGACTTTTGTCGAGAACTTGTGGGGACACCCAAATGGATTTTCAAGAGCCTCAAAATAGCCTCGTCAAATGAACTATCACATGCCAAAGCAGCATCCATGATCTTTTCTGGGAGCCAAACTCCTTGACGAGTCCTTTAACCAGTTTTTTGGTCAATCCACTCACGTCATTTTCCAGACGTGTTATAGACTCCGCGCTGCTGATTTCAGGTGCCACCAAGTTTTTGAGACGCTCAATGATGTCAGCTAGTGTTACGCCATCTGGAGGAGTGAGATGGCCTTTTCGCCTGCTTTTGGACTTCTCGAGAAGTCTAATTAAAACAAAGTAAACAAGGTTTTGGGATACTTCCTCCACTTCAGCAGATGACACTGACACTTCTGAGAGCTTTTTTTCTCACGTTTTCTGAGGGTTTGTCCTCAGAAAATCTGTCCTCTGACTTTTCAGACAGTTTCTCATCTGTGGAGGGTTTCTCCTCAGACTTTTCAGAGGGTATGGCCTCATGCTTTTTGGAGAATTTGTCATCATACTGTTCAGACATTTTCGCCTCATCCTTTTTGGAGAATTTGGCCACTGATTTTTCAGGCAGTTCTTCCTCCCACCTCTCGAGAACTGGTGTTAAACTTAAACGAGAGGATGTTGAGGTTTTCTCTGGAGACTTGGCCTGTCTTTCTGGAGATGCTGGTCTAGAGTGACAGGGTGTTCTAGATTCTCTGCCACTTTTTTGAGAAGAGTCTGACTCTGTATCTTTTGCCCGTGTCTGTGCTGTTGCAATGAAGTTTTGGATATTTTAATAGCTTCAGACACTTTTTTCGCACTGAATAATTTCATCAATGTTTTCATCATCAACCAAGAGCACAATCTTTTGCAAAAACTTTGCAATCAAGCGTCTTCTATGATTACATAGAGGACTTCAGGAGGAAAGGAAACTCTTGATTCAGCTACTCTCTGTGGTGTCCTGGAGATAACAGAGTCTGATAGACTTCTACCCATAAAAGTTGTGGGAATTTGGTATATACGACTTATCATTAAATGGTCGTACACTTTCTCTGTTAATTCCTTGAGAAATTCTTGATGTTCTCGCTTATTCTAATGTTCTCAAGGGTTTTTGGATAATATAATGTTCTTCCTGTTTTGTGAACTTGTTGTATATGTCACTAATTTCAGATCGGATGACATTAAAGTTAGTTGGAGTAGAACATTTTACCATGGTTTTCAGAGTAGATGAGCTTCTAGAAGGGGCACGGACAGACATGGTAGATTTTGGATGAGGATTTTCACTTGTTGACCCTTGGAGGCTGACACTATTGTCGTGGGAACCCATTCTCTCAGTTTCAGGGAGTGGGTTATGTTTAACAGACTAATAAAATGTTTTTGCTTTCCTTCACTGTATTTTTCAGCCCCTCTTTCATCTTTTCATAATGTTTTTGTGCAAACCTGGAAAAATGGTGTTTATGGATTTTTCTGGTGCGCAAGGAGCACGTGAGGTGAAAACTTTCTCACTTTATCAAAGATGGCTCTCACGTTAAATCCAGATTTGGGTGAGATACATTTCTCACTGTGGGAAGAAGAATCAGTGTCAGAAGTGTCAAAAGTGTCAAAAGTGTCAGAAGAAGAGAAAATGTGAAATATAATATTGTCAATGTCAGATGCAAATTTTTCTAATGTGGTCTCAGGATCCATACTTTCTGCCTGCCTTTCAGCTTCTGCAGATTCCCCACTTTCTGAACTTAATTTCTTTTCTGAAAGTTGCTCTATTTTAGCAGGTGACTCAGTTTCTATATCTTCATCGTCATACCAAAATTCATCATCTGTAGAATATAATTCTTGACTATATTTGGCCAGAATATCACTAAACTCCGAGGTGGCCGATTCGCGTGAGATGCCGGACACACTGCTGTCACTGCTGTATTCAAATTGATATGAATCGCCTTCCGTTTTAATCAGTGCCCTTTGCCGTTTTCTTGCGTGTAATTTCAAGGATGAGCCCGCAAGAAAAACCATGACACGGAGTTTGCTAATATTCGGAATTGTTCCACTGACGTAAACAGCAGGGTCTGGCGGTAAATTGGAGCTCTCTCTGACCAGGGTGGCAATCGACTGTACCTTATCTAAAATCTCCTCTCAACCATCTTTGTCAGCTCTTCAGCACTGACACAGTACTGCTCAGGGATGTTGAGCGCTTTTGCAAAAGTGGCTGAGATGGAGTTACCAAGTGATATTTTTTTTCAAAATCTGTAAATGCACCACGCTGAATGGCGGGAAGCGCAAGTCTCAAGACGTTGGCTGTGGCGAGCTGTATGATTTCAGAAATCATATCGGCCAAAACTGCTTGAAGATCAGAATCCAAACGTCCATTTTCTATTAATAACCACTGTACGTCAGAGAGCTTGTTGAAGGCATTATTGATAATCGGGAACAGCTCATCTGGTGATACGACCTGTGGAATGTCATAATTATAATACGGCATTGAAAACATTGTTGTTTCTCAAGGATTCTCTCTGTTAAAATCCTCCTGAAATGCTAAACTTTCTGATTTGAAAGAGTGTGGAAAGTTTGACATGCACAAACTACCGAGCTCTGGAAGTGATCACTTTGGACTTAGCTTGAGTCCTATTTATGGACTTTTCCCGGATCAAAGGAAAGCCAGATCAAAGACTTCGTGTGTGACGTCATTCGTTCGAACGGCCGAATATTCACGCATGCGCAAAAAGCCCGCTTTCTAGACACGTCGTAACTCGGGTGCGCATGGCATCGCAATCTGTTCCACAACCAAGAGTTCATAATCTCGGCAGATCATCGCGCAAATAAATCTACAACTGAAAATGAAGTCCATTTTCTGAGAATGAGAAACTATGGTGCAGTGAGCTCTCACGAGTGCAGCCGCGGTCAAGCCAGCCGCACTTTGAATTTTGTTGATTTTTTTTTTCCTTAATACCGTACGCGAGTTACTGGGAAACAGCAGAGGTCGTCTTTTTTTATCCTGCAAGTTTTTCCTTATTTACTCCGGAGTGCAGTAGATGTTTTGCTGTTTTAACAAACATAATATACTATAATCCTTACTTTAAATATTATATTAAAAAAACTATGTTAAAAATTCTTTAAGAGGTGACACAAATTTCTAATTTTTGTAACGTGGCAATATGCTGAGTGGCAGCTTTTTCCTTCATCACTTCCACAGTTTTTCTTAATAAGTTAGGACTGTAACAACTTCCAGAATAACCACTGCCAATTTTATCTATAAAAAGTAATGTCACATAAATCAATTTTGTATTTACTGACAATATCAAGTAATAAAACACAGCTTTAGTGATTTGCTGTGGCAATTAAAACATTTTTGTCACTGTATACAGAAAACCAAACAAAATCCAGCTCTTTGCTCAAATTACTGCAGCAGTTCAGTACTGCAGCTGTATATGTGTTGAGTAGGGATGGTACCGGTTCTGACATAAACGGTAGTAACCAGACCGAAAAGCAGCGCACATTTCGGTGCTTCTTTTTTTTCCTGAGCCAATTCTAGCCAATCATTTTACGTTTCCGAGGATAGTAGGCGGGGCCAGGTACGTACGTTCTTTTAGAGCAGAGCTACAGATTAAAAATGCCCAAGGCCAAGCAATCAAAAGTCTGGCTGTACTTCACAGCAAAGATGCAAACTCAGCAGCCTGCAACAAGTGCTTTAAGCTGATACTGTGATACTGTCAAAGGAGGTAACACCTCAAATGTGATAAAACACCTGGCGACGCATAGGTTTTTTTTAAAGCCGAGAAATGCGCCGTGTTTGATAGCTTGCAGCGAGACCTCACACCGTGCACATCTACTGCGGGTGTGGTGCCTGTTATTGGACCCGGAGTTAGCAACATCCCCCAAAAACCCAAAGAGGAGAGTCCTGGCCCCTAGCCCTGTCAGCGTAGCAGAAATGATGACGGATGATGATGGCAGCAGTCGCCGTTCTCCTCTGCGTGAGTAGCTTCATGTTGTTCGTGTGTAATTAACGTTGTACGCGCTAACCACATTATTACATTAATGCATGTAAGGTGAACTAGCAAACACCGTCGTAGTTACATGCGGCTGTCTTCTTGTTTGATGGCAGATACTCCCTTCACCCTGGCCAAAAGGCTAAAATGACCAAAGAAAAAGTGGAAAACAGTTAAACATGAGAGGTTTTTGGACAAAGTTTGTGTTTTTTCCATTGTTTAAGCACTGCTTCCAGCCAAGAGTGATGCCATATATGCCTTATAGCTGCAGAAAAGGCTAACATTGTTATCTTTTACCAAAAAAAAGCTGAACATGAGAGGTTTTTGGACCAATTTTGTGTTATCCATTCTTTAAGCACCGGTTTGAGCACCGTTTAAGCACCGGCACCGTTTCAAAAGTACCGGTTTGGCACCGGTATCGGATAAAACCTAAACGATACCCATCCCTAGTGTTGAGTGTGTCGAGTATGCCTTTGTGCTTGTCCTTTTCTTTCCATCAAGTTTGTTAATATAAACACACACACACGCTTGATTTAAGATTGTGTGTGCTCAGTCTTCTAGCAGTATGTCCAGTTCTTCTAAAGGCAGTTGCACTCGCAGTTCTTTCTCTGTCAACAGGTCTACAAACTCCTGGAGTTGATCGGGAACAGCTGAATTGTATGTACCAGCATACGTACATACAGCACTGATGTTGATTTAGTTGGCAGAAGAGGTAACTACTGCAGGGTGATAAGTGTAACTGGTTAATTTGGTAAATATGTGCTGAGCAAGGCATGATATTGATCAAGTGGCACCATCTTTATTTTTTTATTTATTTTATTTATTTAACCAGGAAGAATAATCTGAAACGGAATTGTATTTGTGATAATATTTATTATCACTGGTAATCTGTTGCTGTTGTCAGAGCCGACCGGTTTAGCTCGCCGATGCTGTTATTTTCCCCGGTTCTGGAAACGCATATTAAAGACATCCAGCTTGACAGAAGAAGCGCTCAGGATTCTGAGGAGGATAAACTGTCAACAGACTCTAACCCTATATCAAATTCTACTCTAATACATTAAAATACCGGTGCTGATGACCAGAGTACACATATGCAACACTTTTTTTTCTTTCGTGGTTAACATCAAGAAAAGACAACAAAAGTCAACATGTTTTTAATTTGGATTTTTTTTTTAAAATTTATTTCATTGTAATAACAATGAACTACAAAGTCTCCTGAAGGTGTTTGGAGCTTTAAGGTGGAGGGCCTGCAGGACCTCTATCTTAAAGTTCAAAACACCAATTTTAGAAAATTCCAGCAATCAAATGATCCCCTATGAGCAAGCACTTGGCGACAGTGGGAGGAAAAACTGCCATAAAAGCAGAAACCTCCAGCAGAACCAGGCTCATGTAGGGGCAGCCATCTGCTGCGGCTGGCTGGACTCGATGGAAAACAAAAAGGAGACACAATGAAAATATAATAGTTTTTTAGGAAAACTATAAAGGAATTTGATTTGACACTATGATTGACCATTCAAGTCCGTTTTTGGATCATTTCTGCTTCGAGATTTTGCGAGAAGCAAGGCAGTGGAAAAGTCAAGGTCTTTAGTCATCGCTGCCCTTAAAACAGCATCTGAAGGGTTTCATTAAAGCTTTCTTCAATGCTGAAAAGAACCTGGCAACTCTGGACTTTTGTCGAGAACTTGTGGGGACACCCAAATGGATTTTCAAGAGCCTCAAAATAGCCTCGTCAAATGAACTATCACATGCCAAAGCAGCATCCATGATCTTTTCTGGGGAGCCAAACTCCTTGACGCAGTCCTTTAACCAGTTTTTGGTCAATCCACTCACGTCATTTTCCAGACGTGTTATAGACTCGCTGCTGATTTCAGGTGCCACCAAGTTTTTGAGACGCTCAATGATGTCAGCTAGTGTTACGCCATCTGGAGGAGTGAGATGGCCTTTTCGCCTGCTTTTGGACTTCTCGAGAAGTCTAATTAAAACAAAGTAAACAAGGTTTTGGGATACTTCCTCCACTTCAGCAGATGACACTGACACTTCTGAGAGCTTTTTCTACGTTTTCTGAGGGTTTGTCCTCAGAAAATCTGTCCTCTGACTTTTCAGACAGTTTCTCATCTGTGGAGGGTTTCTCCTCAGACTTTTCAGAGGGTATGGCCTCATGCTTTTGGAGAATTTGTCATCATACTGTTCAGACATTTTCGCCTCATCCTTTTTGGAGAATTTGGCCACTGATTTTTCAGGCAGTTCTTCCTCCCACCTCTCGAGAACTGGTGTTAAACTTAAACGAGAGGATGTTGAGGTTTTCTCTGGAGACTTGGCCTGTCTTTCTGGAGATGCTGGTCTAGAGTGACAGGGTGTTCTAGATTCTCTGCCACTTTTTGAGAAGAGTCTGACTCTGTATCTTTTGCCCGTGTCTGTGCTGTTGCAATGAAGTTTTGGATATTTTTAATAGCTTCAGACACTTTTTCGCACTGAATAATTTCATCAATGTTTTCATCATCAACCAAGAGCACAATCTTTTGCAAAAACTTTGCAACTGCGTCTTCTATGATTACATAGAGGACTTCAGGAGGAAAGGAAACTCTTGATTCAGCTACTCTCTGTGGTGTCCTGGAGATAACAGAGTCTGATAGACTTCTACCCATAAAAGTTGTGGGAATTTGGTATATACGACTTATCATTAAATGGTCGTACACTTTCTCTGTTAATTCCTTGAGAAATTCTTGATGTTCTCGCTTATTCTAATGTTCTCAAGGGTTTTTGGATAATATAATGTTCTTCCTGTTTTGTGAACTTGTTGTATATGTCACTAATTTCAGATCGGATGACATTAAAGTTAGTTGGAGTAGAACATTTTACCATGGTTTTCAGAGTAGATGAGCTTCTAGAAGGGGCACGGACAGACATGGTAGATTTTGGATGAGGATTTTCACTTGTTGACCCTTGGAGGCTGACACTATTGTCGTGGGAACCCATTCTCTCAGTTTCAGGGAGTGGGTTATGTTTAACAGACTAATAAAATGTTTTTGCTTTCCTTCACTGTATTTTTCAGCCCCTCTTTCATCTTTTCATAATGTTTTTGTGCAAACCTGGAAAAATGGTGTTTATGGGATTTTTCTGGTGCGCAAGGAGCACGTGAGGTGAAAAACTTTCTCACTTTATCAAAGATGGCTCTCACGTTAAATCCAGATTTGGGTGAGATACATTTCTCACTGTGGGAAGAAGAATCAGTGTCAGAAGTGTCAAAAGTGTCAAAAGTGTCAGAAGAAGAGAAAATGTGAAATATAATATTGTCAATGTCAGATGCAAATTTTTCTAATGTGGTCTCAGGATCCATACTTTCTGCCTGCCTTTCAGCTTCTGCAGATTCCCCACTTTCTGAACTTAATTTCTTTTCTGAAAGTTGCTCTATTTTAGCAGGTGACTCAGTTTCTATATCTTCATCGTCATACCAAAATTCATCATCTGTAGAATATAATTCTTGACTATATTTGGCCAGAATATCACTAAACTCCGAGGTGGCCGATTCGCGTGAGATGCCGGACACACTGCTGTCACTGCTGTATTCAAATTGATATGAATCGCCTTCCGTTTTAATCAGTGCCCTTTGCCGTTTTCTTGCGTGTAATTTCAAGGATGAGCCCGCAAGAAAAACCATGACACGGAGTTTGCTAATATTCGGAATTGTTCCACTGACGTAAACAGCAGGGTCTGGCGGTAAATTGGAGCTCTCTCTGACCAGGGTGGCAATCGACTGTACCTTATCTAAAATCTCCTCTCAACCATCTTTGTCAGCTCTTCAGCACTGACACAGTACTGCTCAGGGATGTTGAGCGCTTTTGCAAAAGTGGCTGAGATGGAGTTACCAAGTGATATTTTTTTTCAAAATCTGTAAATGCACCACGCTGAATGGCGGGAAGCGCAAGTCTCAAGACGTTGGCTGTGGCGAGCTGTATGATTTCAGAAATCATATCGGCCAAAACTGCTTGAAGATCAGAATCCAAACGTCCATTTTCTATTAATAACCACTGTACGTCAGAGAGCTTGTTGAAGGCATTATTGATAATCGGGAACAGCTCATCTGGTGATACGACCTGTGGAATGTCATAATTATAATACGGCATTGAAAACATTGTTGTTTCTCAAGGATTCTCTCTGTTAAAATCCTCCTGAAATGCTAAACTTTCTGATTTGAAAGAGTGTGGAAAGTTTGACATGCACAAACTACCGAGCTCTGGAAGTGATCACTTTTGGACTTAGCTTGAGTCCTATTTATGGACTTTTCCCGGATCAAAGGAAAGCCAGATCAAAGACTTCGTGTGTGACGTCATTCGTTCGAACGGCCGAATATTCACGCATGCGCAAAAAGCCCGCTTTCTAGACACGTCGTAACTCGGGTGCGCATGGCATCGCAATCTGTTCCACAACCAAGAGTTCATAATCTCGGCAGATCATCGCGCAAATAAATCTACAACTGAAAATGAAGTCCATTTTCTGAGAATGAGAAACTATGGTGCAGTGAGCTCTCACGAGTGCAGCCGCGGTCAAGCCAGCCGCACTTTGAATTTTGTTGATCTTTTTTTTTTTTCCTTAATACCGTACGCGAGTTACTGGGAAACAGCAGAGGTCGTCTTTTTTTTATCCTGCAAGTTTTTTCCTTATTTACTCCGGAGTGCAGTAGATGTTTTGCTGTTTTAACAAACATAATATACTATAATCCTTACTTTAAATATTATATTAAAAAAAACTATGTTAAAAATTCTTTAAGAGGTGACACAAATTTCTAATTTTTGTAACGTGGCAATATGCTGAGTGGCAGCTTTTTCCTTCATCACTTCCACAGTTTTTCTTAATAAGTTAGGACTGTAACAACTTCCAGAATAACCACTGCCAATTTTATCTATAAAAAAGTAATGTCACATAAATCAATTTTGTATTTACTGACAATATCAAGTAATAAAACACAGCTTTAGTGATTTGCTGTGGCAATTAAAACATTTTTTGTCACTGTATACAGAAAACCAAACAAAATCCAGCTCTTTGCTCAAATTACTGCAGCAGTTCAGTACTGCAGCTGTATATGTGTTGAGTAGGGATGGGTACCGGTTCTGACATAAACGGTAGTAACCAGACCGAAAAGCAGCGCACATTTCGGTGCTTCTTTTTTTTCCTGAGCCAATTCTAGCCAATCATTTTACGTTTCCGAGGATAGTAGGCGGGGCCAGGTACGTACGTTCTTTTAGAGCAGAGCTACAGATTAAAAATGCCCAAGGCCAAGCAATCAAAAGTCTGGCTGTACTTCACAGCAAAAGATGCAAACTCAGCAGCCTGCAACAAGTGCTTTAAGCTGATACTGTGATACTGTCAAAGGAGGTAACACCTCAAATGTGATAAAACACCTGGCGACGCATAGGTTTTTTTTAACCCTCTGATGCATAGTGGTCACTGGAGTGGACAGCTACTAAGACGTACATATCTCTTTAATGCATTGGTTTCTATGGTGGAACTGCATATTAGCCTCTAGAGTGCTCTCTGCTGCCATGCTCCATTGAGGTCAATTCAGTGTTCAGTTAGTGCAACTGCAAGTAAATTTCCTCTGAATCAAAGATGGCAGACAAACTGTCACCCCTGCCGACCACTGCTGGCATATCCTGTCAATCCTTCTATGCTAAAAGAGCCCAACAGGTAAAAAAAATATGATGATATGCAGTAACATCTAGGGAAGGATATTATCTGTTTGGAATAAGAAGTTGTTATGTCTAATATGTAGAAAACTACCATTAACCATGTGTCCAATGAAGTGGACATCATGCATTACCCACTATATTTTTTTAACATAAGTCATAAATTGCTTCACTACTTCTTGGGACTGTTTTGGTTATAAGTAAGCGTATAATTGTTAAATTTATAAGCTACTCATTTAAAATATATATTTTTGTGCAGATCAGCTGTAGTTTGAGTTACTATAATAATTATTTTATCATATTTTGTAGACTTCAAATGCAGCAAAGAATAAGGCAGCGTACAGAATAGTCCAGGAAATTCCATCCAGCTCCAGTGATGATGATTTCATTGATGAGTGCAGTGATGGTGAGTTCAGTGATAAGTCCAGTGATAAGTCCAGGGAGTGAAGGTATGGGTGAGAGCAGGAACCTCAGGCTATATGACAGGCTATATGGTTCGACAGTTCTGTCATCCACATGATCTCGTCCTGTGCTGGCCAATCCCCTGAAGATGTTGCCAACAGATGGGTCAAGAAGGAAAAAAAGATGATGATGATCCAAAAGCCCTTCTCTGTGGCCCTTTACAATCAACACATGGGTGGGGTTGATCTTGTTGACCAATATCTGGCAATGTACCCCCACAGATGTCGAAACAAGAGGTGGTATATCCGAGTGTTTTTTCATTTTTTGGATGTGACCGACAGAGGTCCTGTCATTATAGAACTGTGTAGACTCAAAAATGTTTCTCTTGTTGGAGATAAGTTTGCCATATTCAGGTGTAGGATTCACAGCTAGGACTGTTGAATGGTCTTGTTATTTACGCCCAAACATTGGGGCTATATGAGTTGAAAGTTCCAAAAAATTGCTGAGATGTTTTTCAAAGGATACAAACAAACAAGTGTTTGTATATTTACAATAGAACACAAGGTAATTCATTTTACAGTAAAATTCACAGTATTTCATGCTAAGTGCTCGGCGCATGTAGTCCACTGGAGTGGACAAGTTTATAACTTTATAAAAAAACATATTTTTGGGAAAAAAAGAGTTGAACATTTTTTTTCATGTCCTGAGAAGAATAAAAGCACTTAAGAAAAAAATCTTGACCAAGGCTTTCATAATTCATGCATCAGAGGGTTAAAGCCGAGAAATGCGCCGTGTTTGATAGCTTGCAGCGAGACCTCACACCGTGCACATCTACTGCGGGTGTGGTGCCTGTTATTGGACCCGGAGTTAGCAACATCCCCCAAAAACCCAAAGAGGAGAGTCCTGGCCCCTAGCCCTGTCAGCGTAGCAGAAATGATGACGGATGATGATGGCAGCAGTCGCCGTTCTCCTCTGCGTGAGTAGCTTCATGTTGTTCGTGTGTAATTAACGTTGAGTACGCTAACCACATTATTACATTAATGCATGTAAGGTGAACTAGCAAACACCGTCGTAGTTACATGCGGCTGTCTTCTTGTTTGATGGCAGATACTCCCTTCACCCTGGCCAAAAAGGCTAAAATGACCAAAGAAAAAGTGGAAAACAGTTAAACATGAGAGGTTTTTGGACAAAGTTTGTGTTTTTTCCATTGTTTAAGCACTGCTTCCAGCCAAGAGTGATGCCATATATGCCTTATAGCTGCAGAAAAGGCTAACATTGTTATCTTTTTACCAAAAAAAAGCTGAACATGAGAGGTTTTTGGACCAATTTTGTGTTATCCATTCTTTAAGCACCGGTTTGAGCACCGTTTAAGCACCGGCACCGTTTCAAAAGTACCGGTTTGGCACCGGTATCGGATAAAACCTAAACGATACCCATCCCTAGTGTTGAGTGTGTCGAGTATGCCTTTGTGCTTGTCCTTTTCTTTCCATCAAGTTTGCCAATATAAACACACACACACGCTTGATTTAAGATTGTGTGTGCTCAGTCTTCTAGCAGTATGTCCAGTTCTTCTAAAGGCAGTTGCACTCGCAGTTCTTTCTCTGTCAACAGGTCTACAAACTCCTGGAGTTGATCGGGGAACAGCTGAATTGTATGTACCAGCATACGTACATACAGCACTGATGTTGATTTAGTTGGCAGAAGAGGTAACTACTGCAGGGTGATAAGTGTAACTGGTTAATTTGGTAAATATGTGCTGAGCAAGGCATGATATTGATCAAGTGGCACCATCTTTATTTTTTTATTTATTTTATTTATTTAACCAGGAAGAATAATCTGAAACGGAATTGTATTTGTGATAATATTTATTATCACTGGTAATCTGTTGCTGTTGTCAGAGCCGACCGGTTTAGCTCGCCGATGCTGTTATTTTCCCGGTTCTGGAAACGCATATTAAAGACATCCAGCTTGACAGAAGAAGCGCTCAGGATTCTGAGGAGGATAAACTGTCAACAGACTCTAACCCTATATCAAATTCTACTCTAATACATTAAAATACCGGTGCTGATGACCAGAGTACACATATGCAACTTTTTTTTTTTTTTTCGTGGTTAACATCAAGAAAAGACAACAAAAGTCAACATGTTTTAATTTGGATTTTTTTTAAAATTTATTTCATTGTAATAACAATGAACTACAAAGTCTCCTGAAGGTGTTTGGAGCTTTAAGGTGGAGGGCCTGCAGGACCTCTATCTTAAAGTTCAAAACACCAATTTTAGAAAATTCCAGCAATCAAATGATCCCCTATGAGCAAGCACTTGGCGACAGTGGGGAGGAAAAACTGCCATAAAAAGCAGAAACCTCCAGCAGAACCAGGCTCATGTAGGGGCAGCCATCTGCTGCGGCTGGCTGGACTCGATGGAAAACAAAAAGGAGACACAATGAAAATATAATAGTTTTTTAGGAAAACTATAAAGGAATTTGATTTGACACTATGATTGACCATTCAAGTCCGTTTTTGGATCATTTCTGCTTCGAGATTTTGCGAGAAGCAAGGCAGTGGAAAAGTCAAGGTCTTTAGTCATCGCTGCCCTTAAAACAGCATCTGAAGGGTTTCATTAAAGCTTTCTTCAATGCTGAAAAGAACCTGGCAACTCTGGACTTTTGTCGAGAACTTGTGGGGACACCCAAATGGATTTTCAAGAGCCTCAAAATAGCCTCGTCAAATGAACTATCACATGCCAAAGCAGCATCCATGATCTTTTCTGGGGAGCCAAACTCCTTGACGAGTCCTTTAACCAGTTTTTTGGTCAATCCACTCACGTCATTTTCCAGACGTGTTATAGACTCCGCGCTGCTGATTTCAGGTGCCACCAAGTTTTTGAGACGCTCAATGATGTCAGCTAGTGTTACGCCATCTGAGGAGTGAGATGGCCTTTTCGCCTGCTTTTGGACTTCTCGAGAAGTCTAATTAAAACAAAGTAAACAAGGTTTTGGGATACTTCCTCCACTTCAGCAGATGACACTGACACTTCTGAGAGCTTTTTCTCTACGTTTTCTGAGGGTTTGTCCTCAGAAAATCTGTCCTCTGACTTTTCAGACAGTTTCTCATCTGTGGAGGGTTTCTCCTCAGACTTTTCAGAGGGTATGGCCTCATGCTTTTTGGAGAATTTGTCATCATACTGTTCAGACATTTTCGCCTCATCCTTTTTGGAGAATTTGGCCACTGATTTTTCAGGCAGTTCTTCCTCCCACCTCTCGAGAACTGGTGTTAAACTTAAACGAGAGGATGTTGAGGTTTTCTCTGGAGACTTGGCCTGTCTTTCTGGAGATGCTGGTCTAGAGTGACAGGGTGTTCTAGATTCTCTGCCACTTTTTTGAGAAGAGTCTGACTCTGTATCTTTTGCCCGTGTCTGTGCTGTTGCAATGAAGTTTTGGATATTTTTAATAGCTTCAGACACTTTTTCGCACTGAATAATTTCATCAATGTTTTCATCATCAACCAAGAGCACAATCTTTTGCAAAAACTTTGCAACTGCGTCTTCTATGATTACATAGAGGACTTCAGGAGGAAAGGAAACTCTTGATTCAGCTACTCTCTGTGGTGTCCTGGAGATAACAGAGTCTGATAGACTTCTACCCATAAAAGTTGTGGGAATTTGGTATATACGACTTATCATTAAATGGTCGTACACTTTCTCTGTTAATTCCCTTGAGAAATTCTTGATGTTCTCGCTTATTCTAATGTTCTCAAGGGTTTTTTGGATAATATAATGTTCTTCCTGTTTTGTGAACTTGTTGTATATGTCACTAATTTCAGATCGGATGACATTAAAGTTAGTTGGAGTAGAACATTTTACCATGGTTTTCAGAGTAGATGAGCTTCTAGAAGGGGCACGGACAGACATGGTAGATTTTGGATGAGGATTTTCACTTGTTGACCCTTGGAGGCTGACACTATTGTCGTGGGAACCCATTCTCTCAGTTTCAGGGGAGTGGGTTATGTTTAACAGACTAATAAAATGTTTTTTGCTTTCCTTCACTGTATTTTTCAGCCCCTCTTTCATCTTTTCATAATGTTTTTGTGCAAACCTGGAAAAATGGTGTTTGCGGGATTTTTCTGGTGCGCAAGGAGCACGTGAGGTGAAAAACTTTCTCACTTTATCAAAGATGGCTCTCACGTTAAATCCAGATTTGGGTGAGATACATTTCTCACTGTGGGAAGAAGAATCAGTGTCAGAAGTGTCAAAAGTGTCAAAAGTGTCAGAAGAAGAGAAAATGTGAAATATAATATTGTCAATGTCAGATGCAAATTTTTCTAATGTGGTCTCAGGATCCATACTTTCTGCCTGCCTTTCAGCTTCTGCAGATTCCCCACTTTCTGAACTTAATTTCTTTTCTGAAAGTTGCTCTATTTTAGCAGGTGACTCAGTTTCTATATCTTCATCGTCATACCAAAATTCATCATCTGTAGAATATAATTCTTGACTATATTTGGCCAGAATATCACTAAACTCCGAGGTGGCCGATTCGCGTGAGATGCCGGACACACTGCTGTCACTGCTGTATTCAAATTGATATGAATCGCCTTCCGTTTTAATCAGTGCCCTTTGCCGTTTTCTTGCGTGTAATTTCAAGGATGAGCCCGCAAGAAAAACCATGACACGGAGTTTGCTAATATTCGAATTGTTCCACTGACGTAAACAGCAGGGTCTGGCGGTAAATTGGAGCTCTCTCTGACCAGGGTGGCAATCGACTGTACCTTATCTAAAATCTCCTCTCAACCATCTTTGTCAGCTCTTCAGCACTGACACAGTACTGCTCAGGGATGTTGAGCGCTTTTGCAAAAGTGGCTGAGATGGAGTTACCAAGTGATATTTTTTTTCAAAATCTGTAAATGCACCACGCTGAATGGCGGGAAGCGCAAGTCTCAAGACGTTGGCTGTGGCGAGCTGTATGATTTCAGAAATCATATCGGCCAAAACTGCTTGAAGATCAGAATCCAAACGTCCATTTTCTATTAATAACCACTGTACGTCAGAGAGCTTGTTGAAGGCATTATTGATAATCGGGAACAGCTCATCTGGTGATACGACCTGTGGAATGTCATAATTATAATACGGCATTGAAAACATTGTTGTTTCTCAAGGATTCTCTCTGTTAAAATCCTCCTGAAATGCTAAACTTTCTGATTTGAAAGAGTGTGGAAAGTTTGACATGCACAAACTACCGAGCTCTGGAAGTGATCACTTTTGGACTTAGCTTGAGTCCTATTTATGGACTTTTCCCGGATCAAAGGAAAGCCAGATCAAAGACTTCGTATGTGACGTCATTCGTTCGAACGGCCGAATATTCACGCATGCGCAAAAGCCCGCTTTCTAGACACGTCGTAACTCGGGTGCGCATGGCATCGCAATCTGTTCCACAACCAAGAGTTCATAATCTCGGCAGATCATCGCGCAAATAAATCTACAACTGAAAATGAAGTCCATTTTCTGAGAATGAGAAACTATGGTGCAGTGAGCTCTCACGAGTGCAGCCGCGGTCAAGCCAGCCGCACTTTGAATTTTGTTGATCTTTTTTTTTTTCCTTAATACCGTACGCGAGTTACTGAGAAACAGCAGAGGTCGTCTTTTTTTATCCTGCAAGTTTTTTCCTTATTTACTCCGGAGTGCAGTAGATGTTTTGCTGTTTTAACAAACATAATATACTATAATCCTTACTTTAAATATTATATTAAAAAAAACTATGTTAAAAATTCTTTAAGAGGTGACACAAATTTCTAATTTTTGTAACGTGGCAATATGCTGAGTGGCAGCTTTTTCCTTCATCACTTCCACAGTTTTTCTTAATAAGTTAGGACTGTAACAACTTCCAGAATAACCACTGCCAATTTTATCTATAAAAAAAAGTAATGTCACATAAATCAATTTTGTATTTACTGACAATATCAAGTAATAAAACACAGCTTTAGTGATTTGCTGTGGCAATTAAAATATTTTTTGTCACTGTATACAGAAAACCAAACAAAATCCAGCTCTTTGCTCAAATTACTGCAGCAGTTCAGTACTGCAGCTGTATATGTGTTGAGTGTGTCGAGTATGCCTTTGTGCTTGTCCTTTTCTTTCCATCAAGTTTGCCAATACAAACACACACACACACACACACACACACACACACGCTTGATTTAAGATTGTGTGTGCTCAGTCTTCTAGCAGTATGTCCAGTTCTTCTAAAGGCAGTCGCACTCGCAGTTCTTTCTCTGTCAACAGGTCTACAAACTCCTGGAGTTGATCGGGGAACAGCTGAATTGTATGTACCAGCATACGTACATACAGCAGCAGGGTGATAAGTTGTGAAAAGATTTTGTTTATTATTCAAATATGCTTTGCTTGTGATTGTGTAAACTCTGAATGACGATTCACCCTGATAAACATGAAGCTTTGCCTATGCTTATCAAATGCCTGTGAAGACAAGTTCCTGTGCAAAGAGCAACGGAAAATGCCACTTAAGCAGACGTTTAGTATAGTACGGACAGAATGTTTAGTAAGATATGCATTTGTCAGTTAAGCAATATATTCTGAGAACAGGCGGAGACTGCCTCCGTCTGCTGTGTAACCTACATGCCTATATAACCTGCAATAAAGAAGAGTACTGTGTGACTCTCCCGAGAGTTCACCCATGTACATATGATTTTTTATATTGTCTCATTGTGTCTCTGTTTTACTTTGGCAGCTTTCTATTTGGGAATTTTCCCCTGACATTTCTTGGTCCTTTGAGCCGGATGAGACAGCCTATTTAAAGCAGCTCTCACAGAAAGCACCTCACCAGGTCCCGTCGGTACGAGAAGCCCACGTTGCAACGTTTTACAAGCGGTCCGCACCGTCGGGGGCTGATCAGGTGCATCTGAAGAAACCAGCGCCAAGGTAAGACAGACCACTTTGAGATAATAAAGGTTTGCGCAAAAACGAAAACGAAACTTAAGACTCGTCCAAGACAGACTGGAAGCATTAAGCTCGTCCTGAGGACTGGTAGTCAGCTCGCCCGCAGAGGGTTGGAAGCAGTAAAATAAATATTGAGCTTGTCTAAGAATGATTGGTAGCTCCCTGAAAGGGTAAAAATAGACTCGCCTGTAAGACGGAATTGGTAGTCCTGCGTGGACTCATTCCGCAGTTTAAAAAGGCTGGAAGTCAGGGACTCGCCTGTAAGACGGAATTGGTAGTCCTGCGTGGACTCATTCCGCAGTTTAAAAGGCTGGAAGCACTACGCTCGCTTTAAGGAAGCTGGTAGCGTGAACGCACGTTAAAACTGTCTGTCTTTTATTGTTTTTTTGGTGGAATAAGTTGATTTCTACAGCACAATAAGGAGGCTGAACTATTCCACTGATTTGTTTACTGTTGGTTGCTGAAGTACTGGTGAATCGAGAGGAAGGTCGTGTTTTATCACGTAAAGGTGACACCGCTTTTGAGAATAGCTCAAAAGTAGAAGGGCGTGTCAGCCACCTCTCTCTGTTCTCGTGCCAGCGAAAGCGCCGCAGGTGTGTGTGTGTGTATTACTAAGTGCTAAATAAACAAAGAACTATCAAATAAAATAAATCAAAAATTAAATATGGGAAATAAATCTACAAAACCCGAATTGACTGCAGATGAACAATGGTTAGAGAAAAAATGCCCTGGTGCAGGAAAGATAAGCGCAAATAGGTGGAGAAATCCCAAAAAAACAAACTGCACCGCCTGGGAGGGGAACTGTAGCCCTGGCCAAATACAGCAATTAAGTAAATGCCTACACGCAGAGATAGAAAAGACTAGTGGCAAAAAGAAAGTCCTGCGCATGTTCGAATACGTAAGTTTCTTTGTACCATGGCAGGAGGAAAGTAAAAAGCGTGAAGAGAAAAGAAACAAAAAGCAAAATAAACAAAGCGAAAAGCCACCTACCGAAACCACCAATCCTCCTCCTTGTCAACCACCTCCCTCAGCCCCAAGTCCCCCTGATACTGAGCAACCATACCCCCCAAATCCTTATTCCCCTGTTTCAAAAAATCCCTTTGTGAAACCACAAGACCCTTATGTCTCAGCGAGACAACAACTGGACCTAATGACCCGCGAAGACCCACCGCCATGGCCTCCAGGCCCGTTAGGGCAATTTCCGTTAATTCAGGCGCCAAACCCAGATTACGGAAAAATAGGAGAAACAAAACAAAAAGAAAACGAGTCTGCCTCTGACTTCCTAGACAGACTACGACCAGTCTTTAGACAAAACTCAGGTCTAGAATATGATGAGGGCGTGAACACCCCTTTTGAACAACAACTAAAAAATGCGTTTCTAAAAGGCCTCCTCCCAAAGGTCCGCGCCCACGTAGATAAACATTGGGTCACTCAAAATACCGGAAGTCTAGCTGATGCTTTACAGCATGCAGAGCATGCAGTAAAGGTACAGAAAAACAAAACAGCACTGCCAGACTATGAGAAACCATTTCATTTGCATGTGGATGGCAGCTCAGGCTATATGAAAGCAGTATTGACCCAAGCTTTTGATGACAAACAACGACCGTTAGCCGTTTACTCATGTGAACTAGATTCAGTAGCCTCAGGCCTACCTACATGTGTGCAAGCCTGTGCAGCAGCAGCAGAGGCTGTTAAAAAATCTGCCGACATTGTTTTGGGACACAAGCTGATTATCAAGGTCCCACACGCAGTAACTCCAATACTACTACAGGCTAATCTTTCTTATCTAACACATGCAAGACAGCTCTCCTACGTAGGCATCCTGCTCTCACAGTCACACATCACTGTTGAAAAGTGTGGTCAGCTAAACCAAAGCACCCTGCCCCCAACAAAAGCAGAGTGGATGACGAAACTACTGGAAAACAAAGAAATAGTTTTGAGCAACCAACTGCCGCGTGATTCTCTCCCAGTCTCTTCCAGGTCCTGCTCACAACACCCACAGCATGCAGGATTGCTGAACGACCCTCGTGGATTCATCAAAGCCACACAAAGAAGGTTGAACCAATCCAAGACCCACCAACATCTCCTTAAAGTGAGTGATAAGTTTAGACTCTGGTCCTCCCCAACCTCTAGTGTTCGCTCGGTGGGGGGTAGGGTGATCAGTGGCAACACTCGTGATCCCACTCCTCTGGCTGAGGTCTACTCATTAGAGGCTACGGGTGTGTCTGGTGGTCGAGAAGAGGAGAACACTCACAGGAATGGAGATGCTAGACAAAGAACCCAAGATTCCACTGAGGGAGAAAGGAGAGATGGACATAGACGAGCGTCAATATTGGACAACAGGATGCCAGCTGACAACAGTCACAACCCTGTGCTTCATGTTTGTGTTCTCAGTGTTCCTGACAATAGCCATTCCACTAAACTCATTCCACATTGGAGGCTATCAAGGTGACAAGTGGAACGAATATGACTGGTACCTGTCAAGCACGGACTGGGACCAAGGCTGGGACACTGTCTTCACCTATACTGGCAACGACTGGACACCCTACAGTGAGTACTGGCTGTGTGGACAACGTGCCTACTTCATACTGCCACCGGATGGACGGGCACCTGTGCCCCAATCTTCATTTCAGACCACACCTTCAGGATGTCAGCTGTAAATATCTCTCAGACTACAAGACGACGACGAGACGTCTCCGCAGTGCAACCACATGACCCCATCTATGGCAGTGATGTGCCAGAGGATTTAAGCTTTGGACCACCGGACAAAAGGTCCTCCACTCACTGTTTCCATGGGTGGGCACCGGAAAGAACATTTTAAGGATTGAAACTTTGGATTACCGCTTTGGACTGTTCCTGAATGCCTCGTGCAAAATCAACAATCAACAAAATGAAGAGATTGATGCCCTGCGATAACTGTGATGCAACACCGAGTCGCACTGGACATGATTCTGGCTGAAAAAGGAGGACTCTGTATACTCTTTAACAACACATGCTGTACGTATATTCCAGATAATGTTCACTCTTCCAACATGACCGACGCCTTACGACGCTGAAACAACTCAGGGACGCTCAGCAACAGGACTATGTCACGAACACTGAAGATTGGCTTACCTGGCTGTTGAGTGGTTCCTGGAAATCTCTTTTAATAAAAGGACTGGTTTTTGTAGGAGTTCTTCTACTCCTACTCTGTTGTTTTACTTCTTGTATTTTGCCATGTGCACAATCAATGATTAATAAAGTTGTTGCAGTCCATGTGCAGGCATACCTGACACTGCCCATGGACGAAGATGATGATAAATCCCCCTGACACTGAAATGCTGTGATACACCAATGTATGACGTGTTGATTAAAAATGCGCTGCAAGAAATCATGCACAGATAATAAACCAATGGTGTTTTAACTAGTGTGAAAGTTAAACAACAGGAGGGAAATGTGAAAAGATTTTGTTTATTATTCAAATATGCTTTGCTTGTGATTGTGTAAACTCTGAATGACGATTCACCCTGATAAACATGAAGCTTTGCCTATGCTTATCAAATGCCTGTGAAGACAAGTTCCTGTGCAAAGAGCAACGGAAAATGCCACTTAAGCAGACGTTTAGTATAGTACGGACAGAATGTTTAGTAAGATATGCATTTGTCAGTTAAGCAATATATTCTGAGAACAGGCGGAGACTGCCTCCGTCTGCTGTGTAACCTACATGCCTATATAACCTGCAATAAAGAAGAGTACTGTGTGACTCTCCCGAGAGTTCACCCATGTACATATGATTTTTTATATTGTCTCATTGTGTCTCTGTTTTACTTTGGCAGCTTTCTATTTGGGAATTTTCCCCTGACATAAGTGTAACTGGTTAATTTGGTAAGTATGTGCTGAGCAAGGCAGAATATTGATCAAGTGGCACCATCTTTATTTTTTTATTTTTTTTATTTATTTAACCAGGAAGATCCCAATGAGATTAAATACCTCTTTTTCAAGGGAGACATTTAATGAAATCATCTAACAAATAGTGTTCCCTACTGTGTGATTATTTGTTCTAATGTACCATCAAAGAAGTGTGTTTCAGTAAAAGTTTAACACAATAAAAGTTTGAACCCTGTCTCATCCATAACCTATATATAAAAGATGAACAGACTATCTTTTTACTGAATTGTAACCAAAAAAGATAAGGAGCAGTGGCTATCAGCTACTGATTCTTGGTATGCTCCTCTTTTCTCTTCACCTCTCTAAGTTGTCTGTCCCTGAGCTTGGTCCTTTCACAGGTTTCTTCCTGTTAAAGAGGAGTTCTTCCTCTCAACAGTCACCCAGTGCTCCTCACTAGGGATCCTCTCTAACACTGTTGAGACTTATACATATATACATTCACTGGTTGCACCCTTAACGATTACTGGTATATGTAACATGGTCACTTTTGTTTTCTTAAAAGTAAAACCATAGTGCTCAAAACACTAATGTTTACGTTACAAAGCCATTTCCTCTTTTTTTACAAATCTGAGCACCCCTGTATAAAAGTCAGTTGGTTCTGAGGTAAAACGAGCTGTTGTTCATTATTTAATAGCTCAGTTTCACTCGTATAACCACACCTGACGACTTGGCACAGACTCGGCACAAAACTATAAATCAAGCTTTGGGAAATATCACTTTCACAGTATGTGTGTGCCTCACCAGGGGACCAGGCGATATTCTGTATAGGCCTTGTAGAAGATTACTGTGGCTTTATCCACTTTTCCTTCAGACACCTACAAATTCCTTCAGACACTTTCTTCCTAATAGGTTTAGTGCTCCAGGGCAGAAAACAGCATCAACATGAGTTTGTATGACCGGTCTCAACAAGGAAGTGGATTTACATCCTCCAAAGTAAAGGACAACGAGACCCAGTTTCTGTTGCTATGGCGTCCACGGATGCGGTTGCTGAGGCCATTCTCCGGCCAGACAGATAAGGGATCATCATGGAAACATGATCTATAAATACTGGAGACATGTACAGTAAGTACTAAGTATCATTTGATAATATGCAACCCTGTTTCTATGAAAGCTATATTAAGTAAAACTAAAAGCAAGACTGCAAATCACTTAAATCTGCATTTAAACAACATTAAACACTGGAACTTTTTGAGATGCTCTTCTTTCATCATGCTACTAAATCTTATTTGTGTTGTGATGTTCGATCAGATGTATTTATTTAATGCTTTTGAGCATTGAACAACTTTTCTAGTTTTTGTTGTCCCTCACTGGACTTTTCTGAAATGTAGTTTTTGTAAATACTTTCAAAACCATCACCTTCTGTTTTTATTTGCAGTTTTTTTGGGAAACAAGGATGTAAATGATGTGAATTTTGATGTGATCCTGCTATCTGATGCTTGTGATCACTGTCTGTTACCTTACCTCTGAGCTACATACCCAGCTGCTTCCTTTGCTGTTCAGCAACTATGGCAAAGAGGCACGGCACTACGCTGCTGCGGTCTCTGGTTACAGAGTGAAAAAAACGGCGTGCCCGGCGAACACTATGGCAACAGTTCTTCACCTGAAGCACACATCACATGGAGGTCAGTCAGACCAAAATAAACAAATAAAGTTAGGGCTCAAAAAGCTTTGAGAAACACATCTAGAGAAGAATGGGGAAAATATGCTTTTATTAGCCTGGCCTGTACATAAATGCTTCAAAGAGGGGCGCAGGTGGTCCAAACTGGGAGGGCCGATGTCAGCGTTTGTCTCACTGTCACCAGAGGAAACACAGCATTGCTGTTGCAGTACTAACACCTCACACTGAGGTGTTAGTACTGCAACACAGGGCCTGTTTGAGTCAGCTTCACCTCTCGCAAGCTTACCTTCCTTGTTGCTGTTCAGTTGCTGTTCAGTTGCTGTTCGTGCGGTTTAGTTCCTCCATCTTCTCCCTGACCTGGGTGTAGACAGCATTGCCTGCTTGCACGCTCACCGTGAGGTACTGGAAAAGAGCGTAGCAGCCAACCAGACCTCTCAACCTAGGCTTCTCTCCCATAAGGTCGTCTTGGACTGGAGATGAAAGGATAAGACAAAAAGCTCAAGCTCAAAAAAATGAAGGTGCTCATTTTTAACTACTCTTAAATTTTCAACAAGCTACATCAGTTTGGAAAATGGGTTTCCACCAGAAAAGCTGGGTTCAGGTTGTCCAATAGGTAATGAGAGAGTTCACATACAGCAAAAAGCGTGACCCAGTCTAGTATTAACATTATCTGTGGACATAAGTACGCAGATGTCAGCAGAATGGGCAAAATTAATTTATATTTCACATTGTTTTTATATGTAGAAAACAGTAACAACAAGTTAATGAGATACATTAGAAAACTTTACAGGTGTAGGTTTGGTGTATATGAGGTTGAACCGAAACAGGAGTGGTCAGACCCTGGCAGAAACTCTGAAAGTATACAGCATAACAAGCACAACACTCTCAGCTTTTAGGAAAAACCATCAAGATTGAGCAAGTTGAATAAAATGTGTAAAAACATTCTGGTTAACTGAAATGAAATAAATACAAATAAAAACTTGATGTTTGTTCTTACAAAATGACTAAAATAAATATCCAGAAAATCTCTGATGTAGTCAGATCCGTAAACAACCAGGTGGAGGAAGCTTTGTTATGGATGTTTAAGACTGAGATGTCTAATGGAAGCAATGCGTTTATAGCACATTGCTTTGTCCCTGCCGACTGGTTGCTACAGGCTCTGGCTGCCTAGGTAACCCTCTAATGTATTTACCGTCCTTTTAAATTTAAAACAACTGTATCCTCCACTCTCATTAAAGGCTCCGATGTTGAGAAAAAGTTCAAAAGTTCAACCTGTGAAAGGACCAAGTTCAAGTTCTCTGAAACTTTCCATCACTTGTCACTGTGTGCGATAGGGACACAAAGACCTTAAAGTTCTCAGAGAAACAGGGATTGTTAAAAAGAAAAAAAAAATAATGAATAATGAATGAACTTCATGCTTAAATGTCTGTTACCCAACATATCCTCCTCTATACCTGGCAGAGCCAGGTGAGACACCATGTTGCCCTCTTGGACAGCACTAAGCATGCTCAGACACTTGCCATACGCAGAGTTGACCTTGGACACAGTGAAGTTGCTGAAATAGCTCTGGAGCTCTGAAGAGCAGATACTCCCTCCACAGGAGGGTGCTGTTTGGGTGGAGAAACACCTGAAACACAACAAACAAAGTGCGACTTTATTACTTGTGTGTGATGATTTATTTCCTGGGTCTGGAGATCACCACGGAGAAAACATCCTCTTTGACTCCTTCACTGGAGAATATCTTCATGTAGACTTCAACTGCCTCTTTAGCAAGGTTTTTTTTTTTTGCCTCAGATTCAATAAAAATATTATTTAGAAATGTTATTATATTGATTATTTATAATATGTACCCCATGAGGTACATTCACATAAAAGTGATTATTGTCAAATTCAACCATTCATAAATATTAAAAATGAGTCTCTGTTTTTAATTTTTCTTGCAAGTGTGCTGAAGACCTTCCTTCATGACCCACTGGTGGAGTGGAGCAAACAAGGCAAAGGACTATCGAAAGCTCAGGCCAATGAGACAGGAGAGATTGTCAATGAAAAGGTGGGCATGTTTCTTGAATTTTTACTTCTTAAATTATATTTACTTGCAAATCTGAATTAGAGAGACTATTAATCCCAGAGGAAAACTGAGTTAACTACAGCACATTCAGGTCCAATAAAACCTAATGTTTGTTTTTTACGTTTTTCTGTCAGGCTAAAACCCATGTGTTTGACATCAAGCAGCACCTGCAGGAATAAAGTACTGGGTTTTCCTCTGTCAATTGAGGGGCACGTCCATTACCTCATACAAGAAGCCACGGATGATAAACTACTGTGTCAGATGTATTTAGGCTGGGGGCCTTACTTGTAGAAAGAAAGAGCACTCAATTCATTAGATTATAATGCAATCCAAGCACTTTTGACTGTTTGTTAATGAGCCTTTTTCTGTTTTGAGTTATCTAGAAAAACATTGAAAAATGCAGCACTGTTGTACATTCCCTTGTCATAAAGCCATTTTGTTGGTAAACGTGCCGTAGGGTGTGTCTTCTAATCTCTTAACCCTCCTTAAACTCACAGAGCTAGACAGGCTTGTCAGCTGATTGTTTTAATCCCCTGTCTCCCGCTGCTTCTTCACTCCTGATTACAGCCAACTGGTTTAACTTTTTACATAAAAGCAGAATTAAATGTCTGCTTAAGAAGCTGAAAGTGGACTGGGTGAAGGTGTGAGTAAGAAGTAGGTAGTAGTTTGCTTTTAAGCTAGCAATATTCTTCTTATCTAGTAATGAGTTCAGGCAGTCAGAAAATCACTGTATTTGTAATTATTACTTTTCTTCTTTTTGTTAATGCTTGGCTGTTGTTGCAGCTGGCTTTGGGATAGAAACCTTTAATCTATTTTTAGATCAGGATGAGCTTGGTTGTATTTATTTATTTGCATATTTATAGTGGGAAAACAAGATAAATGCATGAGAATATGCTTTTATTTTGAATGATCTGAACCGGAAGCGTAGATAAAGGCGCTCTCTTATTAGCTAAATATTTTCTCTCTTTTTTAAATATACTAATAATTTTACTGAATTTTTGACACTTATAAATGTCCAATTTAATTTATGTAAAAGCTTAATATTATTTAAACCCGTCGGTATTCAAAATAATCCGAAATGTAAATTTGAAAAAAAAAAGAAGCGAAAACACTAGCTAATATTTATTATCACTGGTAATCTGTTGCTGTTGTCAAAGCTGACCGTTTTTGATAGCCGATGCGATGCTGTTATTTTCCACGGTTCTGAAACACATGTTAAAGACATCCAACTCCACAGAAGACGCGCTCAGGATGCGGAGGAGGATAAACTATGTGCCATAATAAACAGTCAACATACGCAGGTGCCTGCACTTGCTTCGTCCTCTTGGGCTCGGCTGCTCGGTGTTAACGGACCGTAATCTAGCCAGCAGAAAGTGGGGCGGTTAGCCGGGAGGCTATGGCGAGGTCATCCGCTTGTAGTTGGTTAGCTGTCTTTTCATAACGTGGTTACCCCGGTCCTGCTTGGCCGCTGATTGTCAGTTGGTCCACCGGAGACGACGCGACCTTGGGGACGCTGTCATGGATTTGACTCGGTTCGCCGTGGATGCTGGTCAGTTCATCAACCGCGCTGTTCAGGTAATAATAATAATAATAATAACAATAATAATAATAATAAAGGAAACTCTTATGTGTTTTTCCTGGGCTTTAATCTCAACCAAAATCAGCGACTGCCTTTACTAAAAGAAAAGTGCGCAGTTAAGCAGTTTGTTTTTATTTCTTAAGTGGTCTTAATGTTACCCTGAAATTCGCTCCAGTACACTGGAGAGAGTCTAGGACAGGCCGAGAGGACAGAGTTGGACCCCGGACTGGAGGAGCTTTTATCACGGGCAGACGCCACCAAGACGTGGACGGACCAGATAATCTCCCAGACTGAGGCTTTACTGCAGCCAAGCCTCGGTAGGAGAACATGAATTGATTTACTGAAGCTGCCCTGATTCATTGAACAGTTACAGATGTATACATAACCACTTCACTAACAGTTGGTCCTGTTTTTGCCACAATTAGCCCTGTTTTTATGATCCTGAACCCTAACCTGTTCACTGTATCCAAATATATAAAAGGTGAGAAAAAATATCTGAGCATTTACTCTTTTAAAGTAAAACATCATCTCATTAAGAGTAATGGAGATGGTTTCCCTCTTCCAAGGCAGGTATTCTATGGAGTATTTTTAAAGACATTTACAATGAAGATGAGAAACATTTAGATGAACTATAAATATTTATGAAGAAGATGCATCTGGGACGATATCAAGCAATTTCCGGCTGCCAGCATACAGATAAAAGCAGAGTCATCAAATCCCATCAACTTACTGTTGTGGTCCTGCGTAGCTGAGAGTCTTTACCTCTGGGACCAATCGTTTCAGCTCTGTTTTCCCTCCCACAGTCATGCATACATCTTCCTTGAGGTCTCTTGTTTTCTTTTGTAGCAATTGGCCTGTTCGGATGAATAGAGATGCTTATTCTTTAGCCTGTTTGAATCCAATTACCTTTTCTAATGGAGTTATGAGTGGATGTGGTCTGCAATCTATCAAATAAAAGGTACATTCAGCTGCCAGATGCATCCAGGATACAATTTCAGATCATGTCTCACTGAATTTATCTTCCAAGGGTTTATAGTCTTCTTGTAAAATCATTTTTACAATGATATTTATTATATGAAACATTATTTTAGGACCTTCTCCTTGTGGAAGAAAGTATGAAACCAATGCATTAGAGTTTAAATCCAGCACAGGGATGAACTATGTTTTGAGAGGTGTTGTGTGTGTATTGTTTATTACCATTTTTAATTAATTTTATTGTCACAGGTGCATCCTTTAACAAATGTACATGAAAGAAATCGTCACATTGTGTATAGAAAATGTAGCCATTGAATTTTGATATGACCTTTGACCTCTGATACACAGGAGTGCGGTTAGAGGACCGGCTGTATCAGCATCTGGAGTGGAGCGTCCCACCCCGGCCTCGTGCCGTTGAGTTACTGGGAGATCACATGACTCAGGCTGGGTTGGAAATTGGATCAAACACACCTTATGGTGAGTACACACTCACCAGCCAGTTTATTAGGTACATGTAGTTTGCCAGTACAGGGTTGGTTAACAAGCAGTTGAACAGGAATACCTAATAAAGTGGCTAGTGAGTATGTGCATTTTATTGATCTGAGAGAAGGATCTCAACTATTTTCACGTTCATTTCTTTGCTTATTTTCATCTTTTTTGTGTTATGAGTATATATTGGAAAGTTGTCACTGTGTTGTATTTTTATGTTTCTCTGCTCAGGTACTGCATTGATAAGGTGTGGAGAGGCTCAGAAGCAGCTCGGTGAGGCAGAGAGGAAGTTTGTCCAAAGCACTAACATTCACTTTCTCACTCCCCTGCGGAGTTTCACTGAGGGGGAATACAAAGCCATACAGGTAAACACATGCCTCTGTATCACATGCACACAAACTCGCACCTTTATTGTGATTATCACGGCAGTGATTAGGTTATTTTAGCATTTTATGCTGTCACTCGAAATAATATTTTGTTTATAGGTTGTTTGTAAAGTAAACAAGACTGCTTGTTCCTAGAATGAACGCAAGATGTTGGTGAATAAACGTTTGGACTTGGATATCACTAAAGCCAGGCTGAGAAAAGCCCACGAGGCTGACCAAGAGGCCAGAGTGAGTTACACCTTTACATGATTACATACTTTTCAGTTAGTCGTGCTCTGATTGAAAGCTAAACATGTTGATATTTGACATTACAGTTCTTGTATCTTCTGTCTTTTTGTCAGAACCTGAATGCCAACCCACTGGAAGACGACTACTTGTCTCATGTCTCCTACATGTTCAGCTTCCTGCGTGTTAAATGGCTAAAGGTCAGCGATTCTGTGTAGGAACGTGCTTATTAACAGACGCAGATGAAGTTGGTGTTCGATCTTCAAATAAGACATTTGTCTTCTTATGTCTCTTTCATGCAAACAGATCTGGGCTCAGGAAATCTCTCAGGTGAGTTCCTTATCGGTTTAAAGAACACAGGATCTGAAATGGTCTTCATACAGTATATCAGTTAGGCTGGGAGCAGTAATTGATATGAATATGGAGCTGCTGTTAGCACAGACAATATTTCCTTTCTGTAGTTTTCTGTTTGTTTAGACCTGAGCTCATTTTAAATGTTGTATTATTTCGGCAGGCATTTTTAGAAAAATAAGAGAAAAACCATGCAGATGTGTGTGTGGGGGTGTGTGTTTGTGTGTGGGGGGGTTTGTATGTGTAGGCAGAGGTGGAGCTGAGGATTTGTCAGAGTCTTTTCAATCGACAGTCAGAAATCACAAGAGCTGTTGTGGAAGGACTCAGCAACACACATGTACGTACACCTAACCAGTTCAAATTTGTGTTTTGTTTTGTTTTTCACTACTTTTTACTATCGGTTTCTTAAAGGAACTGTTGCTTTTTATTTAATGCTTGTGGCTCTGTACCTTGTTTGGTATGTTTTCCTGCCATCTGCCTCTACAGACCAACCATATGCGGAGCCTCACTGACTTTGTGGATGCTCAAGCTAGCTACTTTTCTCAGTGCAACCAACATGCTCAGGAGCTGCAAAAACAGCTGGCCAGGTCTGTGTAGTCTCATTTCAATCTTTAGAAGAATAAGAATAAGAATAACTTCATTTGTATAGTGCTTTTTAAAACACACAGTTCCAAAGTGCTTGACCTTGACCTGTCAGTTTGAATTAAACCATATGTGTTACATCTTCCAGCTTACAGACACACAGTCAGGCATACAGTCTTAGATTCATTCCAACATGCACTCCTCCACACATTATATATAAGCTATGGCAAAAAACATGGGAGAAAGCTTAAGAAAAAGCTGTTTTTTTTTTTTTTTTTAAACAAATGACTCTCTTGCCTGACCTGACAGAGCGAGGAAGACTGTTCCAAAATGTAGGCTCTCCAACGTAGGAAGTGTGGTCCCCTCTGGATTTAAAATAAGAGCAAGGAGCAGTTAAGATAGATTGATAAGATGATTAGAGAGGCCAACTAAGATTATAAGCTCTTGGTAGCTGAGCTGTATATACAGGAGCCTGGCCACGTAGGGCTCTGTATATTATTTATTTCACTAGAAGCCAGTGAAGGAAAGCAGAAAGTGTGCAAAAAGGTTTCAAGATTTCATTTTTCCAGCGTTTCCTAGAAAGAAGACTGGATGAGCTTTCTGGTGTGAGATTAAATTTCAAATGCTGGTCAGACATGCCACCAAGGATCTGAGCAGATGATTTTGAAATATTATTGCTGGTGAGAAGGCCAATTCAGTGACTGCCCTCTTTAGAGTAACTGTCAGGGCAGAACACATGAACCTCCGTTTTGCCAGGTTTGAGATGGAAGACATCCAGTAGGTAATGGCGGAGAAGTATTTACTGAAGTAGGAGAGGCTGTTGTGGTTGTTAGGATTCACATTAAAGTATAGCTTATTGTCAGCATAGCAATGGTAGGAGATTCATTTAAGGTTGATAAGTAGATGTAGGATACTGCTTCTTTATACTGTTGTGTAATGTTTTTATTATATTTATACCTTGAACAGTTTAGATTTGTAATTTTTCATACAGCACAATGAATCTCCAAATCATGGCTGTCTGAGAAACCATGTATTTTCAGTTTTGGTATTTAACAGTTATTTTATAACTACAGTGTGACTAAAACAGGTTATTTGCAAAACTTCTAAAAAAAAATACAGTTTGTAGTGAGATTTGGGTCAAATCCATTATATTTTTCTATTGTTTTTCTTTTAATTGAAACTGAATAAATTAGAAATTTTAACAAGTAGATTAATAACTTCAGTACAAAGTAGAAAATACTCAGGACATTTGGTCTTCTAAAGAAACCAGGACTACAAAGAATACTTTATGATTTGAACATGAGTGGATTATATTTATGGCTTTATTTCTCTGCAGCATTCCAGCAGTCTTCTGTTCCAATAACTGGCAGTCTGCAATTAGTAATCCCGTTAGTCAGCCATCAACAAGCAACCATGAGGCAAATGAACCCATCAGTCCAAATCACGTCACTCCGCTACCTGTGCTCGTCCATCAGCTTCCAGATTTCGACCAGGACTCGTGGACTTTAAGCTCACCACCCACAGCAGATTCATCTTTCAGTGCACTGCTGACTCACCACACAAATAACAACAACAATAACAACATCATCATCTCCACCACCAGACAAACACCCAGCAATCATTCACCAATCAACAGCCAGTCAACTACCGTTCGAGCGATTGATCATGTCTCTGCACCAAACCAAACGGATCAGCTCCAAGCACCCAGCAGGACGGCCAGGATGTCTGATGCTTCTCCTGCATCTACCCAGGTACTAACATTCAATACAACAGCTTCAATAAGCAATGGTGCAGCAACAGCAGCCTCCCTGCCTTTACAACCCAGTGCAACCTGTAGCATCAATGAAGGAGATGTCCAGGAGTCTTCGTCAGGCCATCAGGATGTGGGTCAGTAGAGACAGTAGGTTGGGAACATGGCATCAGCCCAGAGTATTTCAGCTTTGACTTTAGGAATATACACAGTGATTATATCATGTTCCAGTTTAATTAATCCCTTAGGGATTATAATGTGAAGTTGTTGAAGTTGCTTATTTTTTAAAAGCGTAATATAGTGCCACAATAATTTTAGACTTGAGCTTTATCCATGTATTATCCATGCTGTGTAAAAATGATGATGGTAGATGTAAAGTCTGCTCTGTGTGTAACATTTCCTGGTTTCAGGCTGGAAGACGAAGCTAACAGACTGTTATCATTTTGCAGTGTAAAGTTGTTTTCAGTTAGTGTCTGTGAAACTGATCTTTTTTTTACGTTCTGGTCAGTGAGAACTAATCAAGCTCTGTGCCAAGTGTACGTGTTGGTGTGAATACATGAATTTTACTGTGTCTCAGTGACCCGTGTGAACTGGTGGTAATACTTTGGCCCAAACATGTGACACCTTTAGAAAGAAGTATATGTGCATATATGTGACTGCCACCTCCTCACTCGTGTTTGTTAAACATGAGGTCATTTTCCATACGATACAGACTTTCACTTCTGTCTGTGCGCATTTGTATTGGGGAACCCAGAGGTGACTGGACCTTTGTGCTTCTTCATACGCGTGCTGGGTGTTTCCCATGCATACACTCATTTTTCACCCTTTACCTTCTTAAAGCCCCCATTTGGTCAAATGGGTGGAAGTTTCCACATCCAGATGTTGTTCATTTTCTTCATGAGGGCAGACCTGCCTAACGTGGGTCTACTCTGGAGGGACTCTGGATGGAAACAAATATTAATGTAGCACTGGCTGTACTGAAATAATTGCCTACAAGCTCAATGCTTTTGTCCCAGTATGTAAAGATGTGTGTGGGTTTGTGTAGTCTGAGTGTTCATATCAGAGCTGCTGCCAGTTTCAAACTAGTCATGATTCAGCGACGAGTCGTTGAGCTAACGTCAGTGCGGGTCTGAGTTTGCGCTTGATTCATGTGAAGATGTGGAAATAAATATGCAAACAGTGATGTCATGCCGGTCTAAATCAAGTGTGGCGTCTATCTTTGTTCTCCAGTCAAGGTGTTTCTGTAATTTCCTTGTTAAAACCACAGTTCATATAGCTCACTTTCCCATCGTACCAGCCATCTGTCTTAGATTTACACGCAGTGACAATTATTTTCAGACTGAGGTCTTGATCAAGCCTCCAAAAAATTCTGTTTGTTTCACATCTGACCCACTGCCAAGCTTGCAGTTAAGCTGGATTCGCTTCACTTTTTTTTTTTTTTTTACACAAGAGCGAGATCTCCTTTTGTTTGACATGAATCACAACCTTTCAACACATGCACACAAGCTGAAATAGTTACCCAGAATTGCTGACAAAAGCATGCATATGTGTGTCTGGTTTTCACTCCCACTTTACCTTTTTCCTGTCTAGAGCTGTCCAAACAGATTAGATCAATTAAGAGCAGTTGGTGTGATACTGATCGAAGCAGAGCCTGGGGTTCATTAACACTATAAACAGTTATATCTTACCTCTCTGTATCAGTTCTGTATCTTTACAGGGGCTGAGGTGCAGCCATGAATGCAGATTCAGTTCTTGCTATTTTTTCCCTACAACTCAGCAAGGAAAAATAAATCTGTCCCTAAATGTTCATGAGCCTTCTTCCTCTGCGCCGACAAAACAAGTCCCTGTCACAATTCCAGCATATTTTTATATTTCCGGTTTGCACTTTGTTATTGAGCAGATCGCTCCTAAGTCTTGGTATGATCCTTTTGTTTGATACAGGAAGGAAAGGGACGCTTTGTTCACGATGAGTGAGTTGGGAAAACGGATAAAGGAAATTGGGATTTTTTTTTACCTAATTTGGTTTCTTCTGATGCACTACCTGAGGAGCACATGTTACAGTGTTTTTATTTAGATAACTACACCTTCAGGTGAAATACAAAACATGACATGTTGTACAGCCATTATTTATCTAACAAAAATTAAGCCAAATTGCAGAAGCAGTGTGTGGAGAAACTAAGTACAGTCTTACACCTAAACAGCAGCCAGGTGCTGTTAATAAAATGCACTTGATTACTGATCATTGGCTGCTCTAGAAAGCAGATGTTTTGGCAGCTTGCAGGTCTGCAACATTAAGGTCTGTGTCAATACAGTGCCCTGAGGAAAGACATGAGCAGTGATCTTAGACATTTTTTCCCTGCTATTCTGGAAGAGTTAATAAAGCTATTTGAAAACTATTTGAAGTCCATCATTCTATAGTAACAAAGATTATTCACAAGTGGAAAACATTCAACACAATTGCCACCATTCCTAGGAGTGGACCTCAGAGCAAATTCACCCTGAAGCCAGACCATGTAATGCTCAAATAAAAAAAAAAGGAAAAAGAACTAAGAGTGACATTTCAGACTCTACTGGCCTCAGGTAGCATGTTAAATATTAAAGTTCATGACAGTACAATTAGATAAAGACCGAACAAGGATCGCCTTTTTTCTTTTCTTTTTCTTGTTTTTTGGAAGGGCTGTCAAAAGAAAACCTCTTTTAAAAAGAAGCAGCAGAACATCTGAAGTCTCCAAAGTTGCATCTGAAAAAAAACATTTACCTAATTTTAAAACCTGCTAAGGACCAGATATTTTTTTTATTATGTCCTGATATGTAAACCCTTGGGTCTAGTTGATTTTTAGCATGACTGTATATCTAATTCTGTGCTGTGTTTTATTAAATCTTGCAATGATGACTAATGCAATCATTTTAAATGATTAGACATTATTTCAAGGACTCTACTGTTTTACAGCGTGCTGTATTTTAATAATAGCTCCATAGTTGCATGTTTTCCTTCCCTCCCTATCCCACACATTGGTACCAAAAAGCGTATACACCCAATAATAACACTTAGTTCTCATAAAATGGTCTGTGTGATTTTGCACTGTTACCATGTGGTTTGCGCAACAGTGAAGTCCTGTTGCTGTTTTACATTGCCTGTTTAATGTAAGCTTAGCTGACAACACCCATTGTCCCATTTTCCCTAGCACCCCTGTTTTGTCAGAACGAGCCAAATCACAGGATGTGTTTTCTTCTAATTTCCCGGCTCTGAAAATTATAGTCAGGAAAATTAGAGTGAGAAAAGCAAAAAATGGGGAAAAAACGCTTTTGAAATCTAACTCATCACCATCTCTCTCTCACTCTCTCCCTTCCTTTCCATCTTTTCCCACATCTCTGTATTTTTGTCTTCCCTTCATCTCTCATCACCCCCCCCTCCCCCGTTGCCAGCTGGGAGTGTTTTACATGACAGCTAAACTGTCGGTGTGGTACGCATGTTGGGGTGGTAAACAGCATCTGGCAGTTGCTGATAAATGTAACTCCTTTCTGATGAGTCATGTGATGACTTACATGGAAAGATGACCTATAAAGAGGAAAAAAGAAGTGGAAATCCTTCTGACGGGATCGAAGAGGGAAGAAGAAAATAGCGACACTATCGGTTTCATAAAGCTCAGTTGTTAGTTCTAACATGTAACTCTGTAGGGAGCTTATTCAGTTCTGTTTCACAGAAATGGGCCAAGGAATTGCATACGCTTCCACAAACATTTTTGCCGCAATGAGGAAAGACAAACCTGACCTTCTGTACGTTTCCTCGCCCGCAACTCAAAGTCTTTCATCTTTTTCTAAATCTTCAATCCATCTTTTCCTGCAGGTTCTCTGTTTTCCTGAGATAAATCTGCCAGCTTCACAGTTGTTGCTCCCAGTGCTACAATTATAGCTGTCCAGACAGAGACTATCAGGAATAGAGACCGGCAGACATGCTGACATGTGCAGTAAAGTGGTCACTCTGAAGGTCTGCAGGGAGAAGGGTCAGGGTTTTTCCTTTGACCTTGACCTGTCCTACTTCTGCTGTTTAGCCACAACACCTGTTGATCAGAGACCTGAACATACAGCTGGTTTTACTAAGAATGCAATTTCACAAGCATATAATGTAATCCAGACCATTCAGTGTTGCAACCTTTCCATGTTAAGAGGTCTAATGGTTGTGCAAACTGTACACAGGGACTCGGTCTAATCCATAAAAAGGTACGTTTTACTAAAACACACAGAAAAGCAAGTTTCTAAGAATGCCTTCTTCCACTTGCACAAGGTCCCTGGGGGGGTTAACTCATTTAACTGGTGAGGCACTGAAAAAGGTTAGTCTCTGTGGAGCCTTGGTGGCTATAATGACCTAGGGTGTTTTGTTCTACAGCCTAGCTGCTTTTGTATAGTGCAGTGACGTGTTGTATATCCTTATCTGGACAGTTGTTATTGTGAGATTAAAATTTAATACATATATTTATGTATTCCTTGTTAATAGGATGTCCTTATAGGTCCAAAATGCTGCAATGTTGGAATACTGCCCAATCGCAAAAGAGATCATGTTTGTCCCATAGTAGTGTCTCTTCACCAGTTGCCTGAAAATCAAAATAGAATTTGCAGTTTGTGGCCTTACATACAAAACTCTGTATTTCAGAGACATCATAGTACATTACCCTGTTCTATTAACTCATTAAAGCAGCAAAGGCAATAAGGGAGGCAGAATCCTCTTCAGTGAAATCAGTTTTCAATCTGTGTTCAGAAGATAGCTATTTGAGGTAATTTAAGATTAAAACTTTAGGCTCATCTTAGTTGACCCTGAATTCCCCCTTAGTTGTGCTGCTATAGAGGTTCAGACATCTGGATACCTGCACTGAGCACCTTCCCTCTGCTCTGCTTTGCATTTATGTCTCACTACAGCACACTTTCATCTCTATGTTTTCTCTCTGATTGTACCTGATATTTCCCATGCTGTGTTTACTACATTTAAGTCATTTTAAATTTTGTTTTGCTAGTTTAGAAATATTTTAAAATATTATGCACTTTTGTGTATTATACTATTTCTTAATATTTTTATTTCAATTTATACTTATTTGATTTTATTGTATTTATTTTGACTTCAGATGAGTTTTTCCTTATTAGGTAGTTATTATGTCATATATACACATATGGCATTCTACTTCTACTTAACTTGTTATTTTTTTGTTGTAAATATAGCAATATGACAGCTCCCTAACTCTGGGAGATATAAAATATATCTTCTGCTGAGGCAGATAACTCACCTCTCTGATTTCTGCTTCATTGTTGTCGCTGGGAGTTTGCTCAGTGAGGACCACTGAAGGTCTTGAATTAGAAGAGCATGCAAATATCTCTTCAAATCAATTTAAATATGGCCGTGATGACGTAATGTTGTTATTGAATAAGAATTTGAAGGCTATGCATTTATCTGGCAATAATTACACTGAACCTGGACATTTATACACTTAGATATTTTGTTATACTACTGGTCTGTTATCTGGAAAAAAAATATGGAAGATATCAGTAAAAATATCTTCAGTATCAGACTTTGATTAAACAAAGTCTGATTTGTTAATATAACACTAATGATAAACTGAGTTGGGAGACAAATTTTAAAATGACATAACTTCTGCCAAATGGCGTAATTGGAGTTATGGTTAATGTCAAAGCTACTGCAACAGTGTAAATGTGTCATTACGTCAGCAGACTGACTCAGAGTCTAGAGATGGCTTAACTTTAACAAACGTACATAGCCTGTCCTTCTCCATCGTGCATGCTTTTTGTCAGCCCATGTGAATTATGACGTATTACCTCCGCTGGAGCATTACTCACTCATTCAACAGAACCAGCTCTGCCCCACCCCTCCCCAGCTTGGTCCCCCCTTCTTCCTTCTCTCAGGGTTTATAACCCAGCAGCTCCAACAGTTGGCTAACTCAGAGGTGCTCTACATATAGTGAAGTAGGTGAATAAGAAAAGACAAAGCAGCTGGAGTGTGCAGGAGCAGGAAAACTTGCTGATAGATGATTCTGATATTTTCAGATATATGCACTGCAACCCAACAAATCTTAAGGAAAAACATCCATAGGAACTCCATCATGCATGTGTTTTGGATCTGCCTGGTGCTGTGTACGGGTTCATCGTTCTGTATAAATGACATCGAGTATGAAAGAATTTATGAAGACAGCTATGACAATGAGATCCCCCTGGACCAACAGGAGGGTGAGTTTTATTTCTTTGTCTTTTTTTTCTTGTCTGCTCCCTGCTTGTTTGAACAGATTGATATTGTGATGAATTTCTCTCCAGTTTTACTACGCTTTACTAAACCTAGCTAATTTAAATTTTCACTATGTTTATTTTAATTTTTAAAAACACCTTGATTTTTTAAAAACACCTTAAAGGTAAGCAGATGTGTTTATTAAATCCAGTTTACGATAATGCACCATATTTAAATGTTTGATGTTGTAAAGTACATTTTTACTCAGACGATACCATCTTTGGCTTTCACAGTTTTATCAGGTGAGCATCAGACTTTCTGGTGAAACAGACTTACAAATAACTGGAACACATACCTCATACCGTGAGCACAGAGTACAGGCAATAAGCAACCTCTGCGATTTAAGTCCATGTAAAGAATGCAAACTGGTAGCCTCAAATACCTACAGAAGGTGGACATTTCACCATTTCACAGTTTAAGCCCCCTCTGCTGTTTGTCAAGTCCTTTTTGCATCGCTTTTCTTCGAGCGTCCAACCTCAAGGACTTCGTTGCTGTACCCCTAAATTAATGAGGTCCCCTGATGTCATTTTGGGATTGTAGCACATGTATTTTATGTGTTCTTCATGACCTTTACATCTGTGTGTTGAATAACTTCCCAAAGCCATTTTTATACTTCACACTGTGTCCAAACTTAAACTGGCAGCATATCTGTGAAATACATCCAACTCTAATTACTGCTGTATGTTTAGCAGAAGCTCAGTTTTAACACCTTCTTGCCTTCTTTCCCTGTACTAGTTTCACGGATAAAGTCCAGTTAAATTATGGCAATAAAGTAAATCTCCTTTTTTGTGTTACGTATGGCATGTATTAATTCTATGTAATCCTTAAATTGCCTATTGTAATAAATAATCAATGTATATGTGTGGTTGTGTGCAGGTGAGTCTCCAACTGCACCATGCCAAACAGATTTCTCCCGCTGGGATAAACTTTTTATCGCTCTGGAGGACTCCCACATGAGGCAAAACATGCTCCTGGAATCTGTGGAGCAGTGCTGCGGGGGAACAGCGTCTCTTAAGACCCAACTGGAGAAGCTGACGAAGGGGATGTGTCAGCAGTGTGCACCCAGCTTGGAAGCAGCTTGCAGGGTACATGCAGACCAGGCAAGTCTTAGGTTGCAAAAGGGCTTGGTCGATCTCAGGGATGAGGAGGAAGAGAGGGAAAGAAGATTAAATGCAACCTTGCAGATGCTCCTACGTAGTAGGCACCAGGACGATGCTTGGCTGAAGAGGCTAGAAGAAATCATTTCATCTGCATCTGCTGACAGCAGCATGAGAGACCAGCCAACACCAAGACCTGACGGTTTGGGAATGAAGCTCTTCACATCTGGCCTGAAGGAGCAGGAACTGACCTCGCCGGTGGACATAGTCACGGTGGAAAGTGCTCTGGGTGCCATAGCAACAGAGCTTCAGAGGATTCATAAGCAGCTGAACAAAGTGATAGAGCAGGTAGGCACGCTGGGAAAGGGCAGAGGAGACACATGAATTGCCCAAAGGAAAAATAAATAGTAAAAGCTTGACTGGAAAACTCATATTGCAGATGATGATTTTGCACATGTTGTTTGTATTTCTACCGCTCTGCCTTTTTATAAAGCCTCTGTTACACATAAGATAGTTTTTGTCTGGTGACAATGAGTTTCAATGTACCATAAATGTCATGGGTTTGCTATAATGAATAAAAATTAACTAAACAACTGAGTCAGCCTCATGGAAAGGTTTCCTCCCTCCTCCCACACAGTGTCACTTAATTTTAAACTGTGTATTTATGTTCATGTCCATGCCCACTCTTTCATTAGTCTAGGTTACTACATGTGCTTTATCTACAAGTGCCAAAGTTTGCACCACTTGCCTTGGTGTTTGTGTAGTTGTGGTGTGGTCTGCAAATCCCCAAACCCACAAGGTGTGTCAGTGGTTTGGGATTTTTATTTAATTCATAGCAGGTCTCTCCCACTCATTAGCTGCTTTAAAAGTGTCTGAATAGAAAGAGGCCACGACTTACGATGCTCAGAGTGTTTATGATTTGTGAAACCCTGCCAGAAGTATTACACTGCCACCAGTGCCTCCTACAGCTTCGTACACACACACGTGGATGGATGCTCATTATTAAAAACCACAAAGACTGACTGTTGTTATGGCTAGAGGGAGTTTCTGTATACTTTACAGTGTCTGTGTATCCGTTTTTGGTCTTAGATCCTATTTTCATTCATTTTTTTTATGTACTTGCACTTCTGTTTGAATGTTTTGTTAAGATTAAATAGGAAATTAGGCAAAAGGTACATCAGTGCAAATTAAAGTCATACTAACCAAATATGTTTTATTATTAGCTAAATTTATATTTAACTTATAGTCCGTGTGGCTCAAAAGCACTCCTAGGTGATAACAGCAGCATTTAAATTTGTAGGTGATCATTGAGCTTGAAGTCCAACGTCCATCGATGGATCATTATTAGGGCAAAACTAACTTGTTTCACAATCCTCTTAATATGATATTTGTATATAAAATCGCAGACGGTCGAGTAAAAATTAAAGCTAGCAATTAAATTTAGCAGAACATGAAGCACTTTGTTTTTCTCTGGTATTTACTAGTGTAGAGTTAAAAGGCAGAAGAAGAAGAAGAAAGTAAACATACCTTAAGTTTGTCCTTTACACAGTGCTTACTTACACTAAAGCACTGGGCAAAGTGTAGCAACAGTATTTTAATGAGGCCAACACACTGACATCACAGAAACATTTCACTAGTGAAACACTCACAGTCGCAGCATGAATGTCTTCAGCTGCCTGCTCCTGTTCTCAAGTGTTTGTTGGCATGAAAGTTTCTTTTTAAATCTACAGCTGCCTCGAGAACTAAATGCAGGATTAGACTGTTTTTGGGGGGCGTTTCCTTGGATGACACAACTAATAAGATGGAGAGGAGCGTAGAAGTTTTATCTCCTATCAATTCTTTTACACCTGTTTCACAGCGGTACCTGGCATACGCACAGAGACATGCTAGTCTGTTCAGTGTGGAGGCACCTGTTTTCATTAAAAGTCTCCATCTGTGCGATTGGTGAATGGAAGTTTTATTGAGAGAAAAAGAGCAACAAAGAGGAAAGCAGGAGCTTAATGATGAGGAAAGTAGACGAGGAAAGACCCAGAAATGTAGTGATGGTGCTTATGTGTCATGCGGATCGTTATTAGACATAATAACCGGTCCCCAACACACGAAACAGTGTTTTTATCAGCCAGCTGGCCAGACACGCCACAATAACCAACCACCATCAGCCCTGCTTGCTCCCTGACTTCCTCTCATTCTGCTGCTTCCCTTTCATCTCTGCTTTGTCATCGGCCATCACCCCTCCACCGCCCACCCACCCACTCCTTATCTGTATGCCAATCCCATCATCTTCTCTCCCTCTGTCCCCATTTGTCTTCCTCTGATTGTGTGTCTTGCCCCTCTCCCTAGCCTCCAATCTTCCGGGGGGTTTTTTTTCTCTAAGTCTTTCTTGCAGCCAAGAGGCAAATAGATGGCAGCAGTCCTTGGCCGAATCTCAGTTGGCAGCAAAAAGTGACTGACATCACACTGATTGTTAAATGTACTCAGTACACACACACACACACACACACACGTGGGGAGGGGGGAAAAGAGGGTGATAGGGATTACAAGTGGCTACAGGAATGTGCTGTGTTCATCAGAGATTTTAATATCACATCACTTGGTCACTGTAACAGACAACATCATGTTGGCACTTTTCCAAAAGCAAAGAGGATGATACAAAAAAAAGCTTCAATAAACACTTAGAAGTCTCTCATCTACACTGGAAACAATCTCATGAAGGAGCAAGTGAACGATAAGAGTGACAGTGCTGCAAGGGGAGAGGAGTGTCTATTTGATGGGCGAGTCCAGAATCTCCTCATACTCCTCCCTCTGCCGACGCCCACCAACTCGGGAGGGGAGCAGCTTCATTGCCACCAGCCAACCGACACTCAGGATGACCATCACGCTCCCCACGACCTCTGGTGCAGTGGGAGCCAGTGGCAGTACAGCCAGATGCAGGAGCATGGCGATAGGTATCTCCAAGCTTTGAGAGGCGGAAACCAGAGCCGGGTGGAGTCGGGTGAGGGCGTGCGTCATTCCCAGGAAGGCTATGACCGAGCAGGCTGCGAGGCCCAAGACCAGCAACCAGGCTTCAACACTCGTTGGCCAGGACCAACCCTCTTGTAGCAGGGCCAAAGAGGCTGGGGCAAGTAAGCAGCCTGTCCAGCTTACCGTGAACAAAGCTGTCCCAACTCCCACCCTCTCCTTCAGGGAACGATACCCAACCAACGCTAGTGCCATCCACAGCCCTGCAAGCGCTGAAAGAGACCATCCAAATGCACCCCTCCAGAACACAGCCGGATCAGTTGGCGAATCTGAATTGGTCTCATCTACTGCAGGAAGTAACACAAGCCCCAAGCCACACAGCCCTGCAGCTATGGTGATCCCATCAGCCAATCCCAGCCTCTCCTCTAAGAGCAGGAAGGCAAGGGTCGCTGATAGCGCTGTGGTTGCCAGGCGCCAGGTTGTTGTAGCATTTCCAGGAGAGACGAATGTTAAGGAAGAGTAGGCGCAACAAAGGGAGAGGGAGTAGGCGATGCCATAACAGAGTAGACGTAGTCGATAGCCCTCTGGCCCAAAAGGGTTCTCCCCCCTGTGTAGTGGTACAGCCAGAGACAGGAGCTGTACAATGGACCGAACCAAGAGTAGAAACAGGGGGCCGAGGCTGAAGCGTTCGGAGGCCACTCGGGTCAGAACAATCAAGCTGCCATGTGCCAGCGCCGCACCGAGCAGGCCCACCCAGGTGAGTCGAGATGCAGACACAGAAGCCTCACCGAAACTGGCTAGCTGTTCCCCGACCCCTTTCCCAGACCCCTTTGCTGCTTTGGCACTACCCTCACTCCCTTCTCCTCCCCCCACGGTTTGAAGTTTGTGGGCTGTATCTTTGTCGTTGTGTCTTGAGCCAAAAAGAGTCAGGGGCCACTTCCTGCTCTCTGTCAGCTGTTTCCTGTCTGACGTCTCCTCCACGAATGAGCCAAAGTCCTCAAAAGATGGAGCATCGTCATAGCCATCATCCCCAGGTTGGGGAAAGTGTGTGTGTACTCCAGGCTGGGGGGCATAGGGTGTGTGGGTGGCATATTTGGCTGTAACAGTGTGAGGGTGGATCTTTACTCTCTTCTTAGAGCCACCCAAGAGGTGAGTGGACTCCATTTTGAAACTTTAGAGAAGACACCTGTAAGGAAAAACAAAACACTTTTAGCTCAGCACATAATATATAATTCACACACGCACAAATCCTCTCTCCTCTTTCCCCCCTCACAACATCCCGCTGTGGGATTCTGCTTGATATCTCATATATCTTTAATATCCGAGATAATAATAGCAGTGACTCACATCTTCCCATGTGCCTGCGTGTTTGGCAGGGAATGTACGTAAGCTCTGCCCATGTGACCAATCATGACTTTATTGTTTTCTGTGTGGTGATACTTTGAATTATATAGAACAATTATGGCCTTCCAGCACTTCTTCATCCTCATGGATAGCTCGACCTTCGTGGGGGCTCAGAGAGTGTTGGCAATGACAGTTACATAAGCAAGTGCTTCCTGCCTCATTTGTCTTCAGTCTTTCTCTCTCTAATGACTTTTGCCTCATTCTGTCACTTCCCATTGTCCTCCCTCCCTCACTCTTGTTTGTCAATTTGTGAAAAATATTACGCTGGCATTTAAATAATGTTTGTTTATTTTCTTGTTCATAACATAATTTAACCACTCGCTTTGCCACCTTTTTATTTCTCCCTCTCTCTTTAACTCTCTCTTCAGGCTACACATATTTTTTTAAGTATCATTTTTTAGGGCTTTTTGGCATTTATTGTGTTAGGACAGTGGAGAGAAGACAGGACTGAGAAAATAAAACAGGGGGCAGACATGCAGTAAATGGCCTCGGGGTGGATTTGAACCCAGGCCTGCCTGAGCCTTATGGCAAGCTCCACAGCCTCTTAAGTGTTGTGATTACTGTGGAACATTATTGCCATGCAAGTGCTATATGGTACAATCCAATGGATGTATTTCCAGTTGTAATAACAAGGAGCAGTCCACTGGTTTTTCTTGGAAGAGGGAGCACTTTCAAATTACATAATTTTTATTCATGCAAAAGCATAGAGAGCATATGGCTCAGTTATTTCCCAAGAGATATGAGGCAATTGTCCCCAAGTAAGTTTACAGTAGTAAAATGAGTCTTTATTTTGGTGTGTTTTATGAATAAAGCATCAGACAAGTATTACTAAGTATTACTGTACCTGCTCATTCAGCCTCCACCAGCTCATCTAACAAAAATGACTTGTGAGCACTGTCGACACAGATTGTAGGAGAATCACATTTCACAAATGATATTTCCCAGCAAATTGCACATAAGATTAAAGTTGGCACACGATTCACAGGTTTCTACAGCATCTGATTGCTTGGATGTGAAATATGATCAAAACTCTCACTTAAACTGTTTTTTGTTTTGTTATTTTTTATGGCAAAAAAGACCAATAAACATATTTTTTTAAACAAATGAACTATATATAGATGCAAATATGAATATTTTTTAAAATGTGATTTATGAGTTTTATGGTATTTTAATTGTTGTGTATCAAACATGAAAATATTATTATTAGGTGGAAACCTATATAGAAAAAACACCGGAAATAGTTGATTTGGATAAAATCTTCATTACGTTAAATGTAATTTTACACCGTGTATTATATGATAATGATGTGTTGGCATGAAACAAAAAAAAAGGCCATTTTTTGATAAAAAGTGTGTTTGGTTTTTGGTTATTCTGGCAACTTCTCTCAAATCAAGCTGATTACAACCCTCTGACACTGCCACCAAGCAGTCCTGCAGCAGATGACATAATTCACCAGGAGAGGAAAACTACCATCAGGTAAACCACATAACAAAAAAATCTCTTCAGACCAACACAAACTACATTTCTGCATGACAAACGTCTTCAGCTCAGACTATAAAAAAACAGCATTTCACTATTATTATAATTTCCTACTAGCAGACGGACTCAAAGCCATTCGTTTTGGCAGCTCGCTGTTGTTTCTCTCATCATCAGTGGTGCAGTCATCTCAATTTGGTAGTAGCTGGGGGAGTTTGTTAATTTGTGGTTATGTGCCCTTTGTGCACTCTTCATGTATACAGATTATTTCACAGCACCTAACATGAATTGGTGTGTTTTAAAGACAGCTGGGGGGTTAAGTAAGGGCTGTTTTTTAGCTTTGTGTCTCTCTCTGGTTAATAGCAATTGTCCATAAATAATTGAATATACAGTGCTTTGCGTATACCTTTTTTTTATAAGATGATCTTTGGAGCTTTTATAACATAAGTAAACTATACTTTCGACAAGTCCCAGGAATAGGGCGAGAATATAGACTGAAATGAATGATTTCATGATTTCACTATGTACTTCACAGTTTGCTGAATCAGGCAAAAAGCCACATATGTAAAGTTGTTCTGCTGATATTTTAGAAGCTCTCTTATCGTGTACGCTAACTGAAGGTTATTAGTAACCTGATCAGCTGCTCTGTGAAAACACAAAGAGCAAAAAGAGATCCGGATATATTCCTGTCTGCCTTTTCTCTTTTCAGTCAGTTAAATATACTCTGCTGGATGATGCGGCCAGCCACTGCAATGCTGCTGCTGCTCCCGCTGCTGCTACTCCCAAAACCTTGTTTTGCACCTTACACAACCATTAAAGTGGTTCGCTGAAAGACCTGCAAAATCTGAAAAAGGAAGCAATTAAGCTTGCATTTCCAGAGAGAGAAAGAGAGAGAGAGAGAGAGAGAGAGAGACCTTCTGATTCAGTCTGACAGAAAAGATAAATCGCGCACAGTCCTCTCTGTGCATCTTGTGTATTTCATTTGACATCACCATCTTCTAAGGGCTTAAAATCAATAGTATCTTTGATATGGACTATTTATAGAACAATCACTTACTGGATGGCACTCTCATACTGTAACTAAACAGACTGGAAAGCATATGCAGCTGTCAAAGGTAATACATTTAAAGTATGACTGATACGGTGCTTAATATTATAGAGGAGGGAATAAATGGCTTTGTGTTCTTTTCTTAAGGGTTCATGAATGCTGGACTCTCTGTAACCTATGCTTTTCTCAAGGTTAGGCTCATCGATGATGCGCCCCTGTGACGCCAGAAGGTTGAAAAAAACACACGGGCGCGCACACACTCTCTCTCACACACGTACGAGTCATAGCGAAAAACAGGGGGTTTGTGCTGCCGCATTTAAAGCCACTTAACCAGTTCCTTTCACACTATGAAACACTATGTCCCTGCTTGTTCCGACATTATAAGGTGCCGTCACCAGCTCCAGGGACGACTGCTCGATTCCTGGACCTGACACACGGAGAGATTTTGTTCTACATGCACCAAAAATCTCAGTCTACCTTACAATGACAGCCCGACCAGTGACCCACGGCCAATTCTTGAATGGGGAGAAGCGCGCGCTCGCTTACACACGCTGCGTGCGCTCGAGGATTGGCACAAGACAGCCGAATCGATGTCGACTTCCCAATTAGCGGTTTACTCTATTCCCGGTAATAATGGGCTATAATTAGTAACCACCAAGTGGGTTATGCGTATTTTAAAGCTTTAGAAACACCCCCACTCACCTGCTTTCCCTCAAACCAGCGGACCACCAGGTTGAACTTCACTCTCGGCCAATCTCAGTCATTTACTGAGCACCTCCAACACTCCATCACCTCGTCTTGGCCATTTGTTCTTCTGTTTCTTCCTCCCTCACCTCTCCTCCTCTTTCCCTTGCAGCAGACGGAATTTTCCGCAAGGGCACCTGCGGTCCCTTCACCTCACTCTGCAAGCGGAAAACGCGTGTTTTATAGCAACCTGCTGCCCTCCATCACTCTCCACACTGATACAGATGCTCCTCCTCGGCTTGTTCAAAGAGAGAGAGAGGGAAAGAGAGAAAGGTCTAATCATAACGTCTGAGCATGCGTGACATTCACCGTACATCTGATCATTCTGTTACCCATGAGAGATAGAGACTGGCACGGAAAAAAGTATTTCATCGAGCACAGTTATTATGAAGTTATGATTATGCTAATGATTGATTAATCGATTAAACACAATCTTCCAACTAAAACTTGTCCACATATTTGTATTTCTGTGAACACTTTCAGTGTAGGTCTGCATATTGCATTGTTTCAGCCGTGCCCCTTCAGTCCAGTGAGGGAAAATGCATGGTGTACAGTTTTATAGTGTGACAAGACTCTTTTATGTTTGAAGCGAATAAAGAAAATGGTAAGTTTGATGTGGAAACGTGGTCTGCAAACACTGCGGACATCCATCAACTCTCATTTGAATTTGAAGGACAACTCTGAGCTAAATGCATTAATTCAATTCATTTTATTTCTATTCTATTTATATAACCACAGCAACAGTTGCCTCAAGGCTATTTACATTGTAAGATGAAGACCCAGAGAAATTACCATCAGCTTCACCCATCTTTTCTGGCTGGATGAGAGTTATTCCCCGGAGCTCCATTAAAGCCTTCACAGACAAGCATGGATCACATGGATTTTGGAATAATATGTCAACATTTATAGATGGGTGTCTGACCACATTTTTAAGGTCTTGTCACGTGTTTTAAAATTTAAAATAATGATAATGGTAATGAAGAAAAAAAGATAAAGAAGGTCAGGACAGTTTCCCTCCCCGCCTTTTTAATTCAAACGTTGCACAACCTCGCACATTTTTGTCTTTCTGCAACCTGACAGTAATTGCTTTGACATTTTGCTGCAGAAACACTTGTGTGCTCTGTTTTCTTTTGAGCTGTATTAACCTTTAGCAAATGTAGCTGATGTTGTATTGGATCTTTGTATTGTTTAAGAAAAAAGCCTCCAGCTGCTGTTTCATTACACGCAAGGAGGATTGAGTTCTCCACTGGGACTCTAGGGTCAATATTAAGATCAAATACACTGTGTACCCTTTCTCCATGTTCACTAATTGACCCAAATGTTTAGATTATGGACATGACTCAGCCCAAAATTGGTCTCTTTTCTACTTGCCTCATTTTGTTCCTTTACTTTGTGATGAGGGTGTGTGTGAAGACTTAAACACTAGTCTGTATGGTGCTATTGGATAGCTGTAAAATCTGATAAACTGTGATGCAGATTATTCCCTACTATTCGCAGTTGCTGTAATTAGTTCTGTATTGTAAAGCTGAGATAGAAATTACCTATTATTTGGATGCTTTTCTGCCACTTGACAAGAAACAAGAAAGCAAAAACAATGCCATGAAGCTAAATGCTTCAGAGTTAATGATAGCAGATTCGATGTAGTTTGTTGCCACCAGCAACAGTAACCATATTACACAAATCATTTGATCCACAGTTATTTATATTCATATGATTACTTTTAGTTTTATTTATGCATAAGTGCAGACTCAAGGCCAGTTTTTGTTGCGATTCACTTTCGTGAGTGTGTCGTGTATTTGATTGCACTGAAAGTTAAGGTTCAGTTTCTCAGACGTGGATTTAATGTAAAAACTTTTTTTCACTGGACCTAGTCATTATATTTGTCTTTTAGTTTAGCACTAGGTTTAGCCAGTGTCTTGGAAACTGGCTGTAAGAGCTTTGATTTCTTTCTCCTCAAAGAATGTTTTTGTTTTTAATTTAATGCACCCGCCCATGTGAAAAGCCAATTACCAGCGCAATGCTTTGCCATGCAATAATTCATTTTTAAACATCATGTCTAGCTGGAACAAGCTGGACCGCACACAAAAATTTAGCTTAGTCTCACTGGCCCTGCTCACATTAAAAGTCATAAACAGCTCCATGAAAATCTAATCAGTCAGACTGCAAATTTGTTATGTTTATTCATTTAAAAAAAAAGAAATTATGCCCAGATAGCTCATTAAAATGAAAATAACAAAGCCAAATTGAGCAGTGGTTCTAAAAGTTAATTTTCTTTTACTGTTTTTTAAATTTTGAAATGTCCCTGTAACTGTTTATATAGTGACCTCTTTCCTACTTTCTTACTTTCCTTCTTTCTTTGACCCTCCCTTTCTTCTCACTCCTCTATGCATCTGGTTTAGGCTGTTTCACTGAGGATGAGGAGGACTATCTAGTGTTTCCATGGTTACAGTGAATAAGAGTGGATCGGACGCAGCTATTTGGGGCACTGTTTGAATCCAAAGGACTGCAGGTTTTGGGAAAATGTTCATGATATCCAGAGTCAAAGACCTGCCCTCCAGGGAGGAGTTGGTGACTTGCTGTGATGAGAATATGCTAAGAGAAGAAGAGCCGAGCTGACAGCAGGGAGAGCGTAATGGGTGAGGGGTGAAGGGTAGCTGGGTTTGGTGGGAGCAGTGAAGCAGAGAGAAAAAGGTGGGGATGATAGAAGGATGGAAAGTACAGGAAAGGCATACATATATATATGTGTGTGTGTGTGTGTGTGTGTGTGTGTGTGTGTGTGTGTGTGTGCACATGTGAGAGGCAGATTCAAGGAGCTCTGCACTGTCTGTCTCTCTTGCTCCATCTCTGGACAAGAAAAAATTAATTATAGAGTACAGGGAAGGAGTGGCAGCAGAGGAGGGGAAGCTGACTTTGAGTGCACTAAACTTGGGTTTTGCATTCTGGAAGCAGTCTGTCTGCTGCTTCCTTCTATGTATTTTCCTGTGAGAGTGTCTTTTTTCTCAGTCTCCCTTTTGAACACATATTCTCTCCCTCTGCTTCTTTATTAGGCTCATACGAGCTCTCACACACACATTTGCACATTATGCCACGTCTGCCAGTTTCACAGTTTGATTCTCAGTCAGTTATTCCCCTTGGTTATTCCACAGACATTACAGTTCCATTTTGTAACAGTTTAATCCACAACTCGCATCCACAGTAAACAAACAAAAAAATACTTCAGCATTAATCCTTCTTCCTCTTTCTCTGTAGACTAGGGCTCTGTTTTCGCCTTGGCTGTTAATCGGCATGTCATTATTCAAAGCTAGGTTTCTTGGATGTTTGACTGCTTCTTATTAAACCCCGGGCTAATAAGTGAAGCACATCACCAGACAGGACACATTCATCAGCAGACCCCCGGTGTAGAGAGGACAAATGGGATAATTAAAAAGAAAAATGGAAAAAAAGGCTTCAACTGAGATTCAGATGGGGATAAGATGCAAGAAACTGGGAGCCTGGGCTGTTGGTGTATGACACACAGGCTGCAGCAAAAAACCTTGGCTGTGTCCACTACCATCTGTGTGTGTGTTCCAGCAAGGGAGGTGGATGTGACGGACGATGACGGCCTGATTCACGAGCACTGTTGTGATAGACTCAAATGTTTGCTTTTTTTACTCACTGAATATATCACTCAGCCTCTCATACATTTTGTATTACCACAGTGGCGATAGAAAGAAAAGAGTAGGGAGGGTGGGGATGACATGAACATGATGAGATAAGGGGCAAAGGATGAGAGGCGTTTGGAGAGTCTGGAAATGGATGTCAGAGAGGCAGTGAGTTAAATAAAATAGCCTCAGGAGTGAGAACGCTACAAGCAAGGTCAGAGGAAATTAAAAATAGGACAGGCGTACAGGCAAAGAACAGCCATGTAAAGCTTTTCTGTTAGTCAACAGCCCTAGAGATGAGATGAGAGGGAGCAAAGAGTAAAAAAACGTCCTTCTTGCATAACTCTCAATACGTCAAATGATTATGTCTCGGTCTAAAAAAGATTCACCCTTGAAGCTCTCGGATTTCCAAATAGATAGAGATGCTTGTCACTGCTATTGACTACTGGTGTCATAACCTGAAATTACCTTGACAGTCTAAAAGGGTTTTCTCAACCGATGCTGCACCAGACAGCCTCTGTTTCCATGGTTACAGCCCCAGAAAAAGTTTATAGATTATGACGGATGCTGTTGTCGAGTGTGTTATGAGTGTGCATCCATGTTGTGTGCGCGTATAGATACCAGTTTCTCATCGAATCCCGAACTTTGGGAAATTGGGGCACTAACAAGGATCAGCCATAGACGTCCGCTGGTTATGTAACACAACACTGCACCGTGCATACAAAGGTTTTTCTCAATGACACAGTTTCAGAAGCTTAAATATGGCAAAGATTTGAACTGGATTAACCCTGGCAAACGTCTGGACAATATGTTGAGATTTCTAATGTTGAGGATTTGGGCGGCCCAGAGGAGGAAAAAAAACTTGAAAAGCCAATGAAAAGAAACGCAATATGGTGCAACACCCTTCTCACACATATTTTATGTGAGTTTTTCTGAAAAAAAGAAGAAGAAAAAAGAAAACGCTCAATACTCGAGGCGAATCAGCCAGACAGTATCTCATTTGTGGTGTTATAGTGTGTTTATATATGTGTGCTTGCTACCTGCCCTAAGAGAATGCAGGAAAAAATATAAGTAAGAGTGAATATCAAATAATTATATTTTAAATGTGGAAAACTGTCATTCATCACTATGTTCATTCACATTGAGTGCTGAGAAAAATAAGCATGTCAAAAGGCAATGATGGTCCTGAAACATACATCAGTTGAAATAAATGTATTGATCATATGTAGATTATATGCAAACTTACAATAAACAATAAAGTGAGAACATAAATATGTTTTCTTTGTGGGCATCCACTGAAAATCTGAAAAATCTGACATAATATACTGCTTAGTATCCCAAAAGCAACTGAAGGAAATCTGGATGATGACTGCCCCTGATCTGAGAGTCTGAGCCTTTGTAAGCAAAGAGTCATACACAGCAATAGGGAATATTGTACTTGTGATCTTTGATTGGTGTTTAATGCATGCTTGGGGTTATTAGATATACTTTCTTGCATTTTTTCTCAAAATATGTGCACATAATTCAACATCTATACATTTATGAGTTTTATTTAGAAAAATCTGAAAAGCTATAGTTTTATTATTTGCATTGGCCTTTATCTTTGTACTCATTGTAGCCCAGAGCAGCTTTATGATTGCATTGGCCTTTATCGTTGTACACACTGCACCCATGAAATTCCTCAAATTAAAGAATAATAACAATAATTATGATGGTATGTTTGTGTGGGTGTGCTTGTGTTCTTTATCTGTCTTTAGGGGCAAAGTTTTGGAGTGGAGAGTTTTTGGAAAAATAAACATCTTTTAGCTTCTTCCTCACTTTTCACACTCTTTCAGTTGTTACAATTACAGTAGCTTCTATCCATCCATCAATTGCACAAAAGATGGCATATACCCTGGAGAGGTTGCCAGTCTATCATAAGGCTAACAATAGCTTTATAAAGGCTGGTGTTTGTTTATCCTGATGCACATGAGTGTTCAAAGGTATTCCGTCTCATCTTCCCAACCATACCTAATTTGTGTATTCACTCCTATCATAAAACGTAATGTAAAAACAATCAGTGACAGGTCTGCCGAAAACCATAAAGCCTGTGATGAAAACAGACATAATTCATAAAATAAATACGTGAATAAGCAAGACTGAAAAAACAGTGAGCTTGATTTAGAGAGAACAAGGTAGATGCAGTTATTTTGCCTGAAAGCAGTTAAGTGAAAAATTAAAGTCATGCACTTTTGATAAGTAGGAGTCCTTGCCATCAGCATTTTCATTTGGGTCAGCCTATAACTGATTTAGGTTATTTTTAAATAAATACACAAAAAGAAATGGTATTAAATTTATGTGTGGTTACATGAAAATGAAAGTGATTTAAATTTGGAAGCCTAGAATGAAAAAATATATAAATGCATTAAAACATAGAGCGAATATGGGATATAAATGTGTTTTGCACAAATTCTACAGAACGCTCTTTTTTTAGTCAGTTTGTTGAGTTTGGTGAGCCACATACGCAGAGCTTTCTTGCATTACCTGCTGGTCAGGGTTAGATTGTAGGCATCTGATGATAAGAAGCTCCATAAAAAAAGTGCTGAAACAATTCTGAAAGAAAGACACCCTTCCCAATGCATCCCAAGTGTTGTTAAGGTCTGAAAGAAAGACTGTGGCCTTTTGGGTTGGTTAAGGTTAGGGAATGTATTATGTCAGTGAATGAGCCACACAATCATGAGTGTGTGTGTATGTGTTTGTATTTGTGTGTCAAATAGCCCTGAGGGGAGGATCTTGCTACAGCTTTTATGGGCAAGATGTGGCGTTGCTATGGCAAACAGTGCATCCGTCAAACGAATAACCAGTTGGTCTGTTTGTGCGTGTGCGCTTGCGTCTATCTGTGCATTTGCAGACGCATCACTGCCCTATCTTAAAAGATGTAATAAAGGTTAAGCAGCCTTTCTTTTTGATTTATGCACTCACTCTCTGACTCTCACACACATACAGTATGCACTGCTGGTGTTTGATATCCACTTAAAGACACTGATGTGGGAATAATATAATTAACTGAAGTAATTTCTTTTTCTGTCTGTGTGTCTCTATCACCCTCCCTTTCTGGCAATATCACGCCATGTTGAGCTGGAGTGAGTAATGTGAGTACATCCAGACTGTAATTGGGTTTATGCACATCCAATTTCAGCCAAAGGACCTGCTGTACGAGTTCGGCCATGTGCACATGCTCACTCTTATTTTTGTCCCTCTCCATCTAGCGTGTGAGTCTGAAAAGCATTAAAAAATCTACAGGCCAAAGGTCATTAATGTAGAAGATTTATGCATGTGTGGCCTTGTCACACCTTGTCAACTTTAGGAACTAAGAGGTATCTTAGTCCCTTATCTATAGAGAATACACCCTGAAGTTTATCAGAAATGCATTGATTAATTAATTTGTCAAATATTTCCTTTTATTCCTTATCTCATGAGATAATACATGAAATTTCTTTTGGACTGCTTGTCAGCCAAAAAAAGTATAGAAAAAACGCTACTCTGGGCTCTGAAGAAAAATGCCTGTGTCACTCACTTTTACTTAGGTGTACTGAATAACTCATATTTATTAAAAATAATTATAAGGAAGAAAGGAACTACATAAGGATTTTGTGATGTAGCCTATTTAAACACAGAATGGTGTAATGTATAGCTGTAATATTCCAGATGACAACCAGTAAGTGCTTGTAGTTTTTGGCCGTGGAAATTTTAAATGGTTTATTATGTGCAATTTTCACCAGACAAGCCCTTCAAAGTAGTAACTCAACTGGGAAACAAGCGGGGAGTCTCACTGCTCCTGTGCGCGTCCCCGTCAGCGATGTGTTGGCGGGGTCTTGGGTCCCTCCCTTCTCTCCGCTCGCCCCCGGAGGCTCGTGTCCGCCGCGGCTCGGTGTGTCCGCCAGGGGGCAGCTGTGTCTCGGTCTGAGCCTGCGCCGCTCCCGCTGCATCACAGAGAGGAAAATACCACCAGATGGCGGTTTAGGATTGCTGCTCTTCTCTCAAGGCGCGGTTCCGCTCGCACGGCCAACTTTCAATATTAAAATACGCACGATATTAAAACGAAAATCGATTTATTAGTTCGGAAGGTGATAATCGATTTGGCGATGGTCGTTAAAGGTGAGTGTCTTGTGTTTTTGTCGTGTTTTGTGCGGTGGGAAGTGAGACGGAACACAGATTAAAGATGGTGGACACAGACAGGGAACACTGGTTGGTTGGGGGATGGGCGCTAGCGGCTAACGGAGGTGAATGTGCTTTCTCTCTCTTCCTCACTTACATTGTAGCCTAGCGGAGCCGTTAGCTTGCGAGCTAGCCCCAAAAATTTTCGGCAAGACAACTTGATGGAAGGGCAAGTGGGTGCCGCAGCACCGGCCTGTTTTGCCACCGATTTCCACCCGGCGGAGGAGTTTGGCTTGTCAACAAATAAAGAGCCATGCGGTGTGACGTGTTTTCATGGTCTTTGCAAGGCAGGATTCAGAGCATCTCCTTCTCTCATTTGCAGAGCCGTATTATGATTGTACAGTATTGCCCTCCTGCCGTGCGCTGCTTTCTTTGCTTTGGTTTGTCACCAGCTCAAACGCTACTTGCCACGTTGTTGTTGACATTGTTGTTATCAACCAATTGGCAGTTTTGCCTTTTGCATACGCACAAGATACACAACGTGAGATATCCCAGTTTCTACTTTTTTCTTTTTCTTTCCCACCCCCTTGTGTCAACATCAGCATGCCTTCAAGTTCCTGGGAGTCGTGGTGACTTTCCAAGCAGCAAAATAAACATGTTGCTTTATTAGTCAGTGACAGCACGTGAATGCTTTTCAGTGCAAACCTGCAGGACGGACTCCTGCATGTTTTACATGATTATTATGGCGCTTCTTTACCCCCCCTTTCCTGCCCCCTTCTGTGCGGGAAGCAGGCAACATTGAGCGGGGAAACATGAGTCACATAAGGGGGGGATGGGCTCCACTAGCTACCCCTACAGGTTTAAACAGGCTTCGGTCCTAGCTTCCCTCCAACACTGACCCCTGTGCAGCTCACCCAGTGCAGTGTAGTTAGGAGGTCGGTTATAGTGGGTCAGAGTGCCTGCTGGCAGTTTGCATGAATCTCAGATTGTTGCATAACTGCTTTGTTTACAGTCAGCCATGTGATTTCTCATGCAGGCTGTGTTGGTTTGCTATCTGCAGCCTGCTTGCCTTCCATTATCACTCCGTTTTAATTCCACACTGCAGAAATATACACTACGAACAAATTAGACATGATGGGACCTGGAAAGGGTTTTAGCTCTTAGGCTCTTGACTCATTTTTCACAGTAAACGAATGTTAAAAGTATAACATGGTCTGTTGTCATCTGTAGATGTTAGGCCAGTTTTATTTATTTGTCTAAAATCCAAGCACATTCTGGATAGACATTTTGATAGCAATATACTATATATGTGTATTTCATAAAATTGTCGTGCATATTATAGTTAAAATAATCAGTCGCTAAAATATTTTATAAATCTTTTTTTTTTTTTAGGACTAACCAACAAGTGAGTACCTGGGAGATTGAGTATAACATAGCATTAATGCAAAAATATTTCTGTAAGTGCTTCTTCCATTGATTTGAATCATTGTTAAACCACTATGTTTGGAGATTTAGCCTTCAAGCATTCTTACAAATATTATTAGATTGATATTAAACTAGATTTTTTTGTGGTGGTGGTGGTGTGTGTTCTTTATCATTTTCATGCTGCCGCCAGACAAGTGGAATAGGGAAACTACCACTTCTGTAAAAATGTATTTAGGTGATTTATACAAATGTTCTACTTGAAATTTTGTGTGGAAATGCAGCTGACGGCTGCATTTATTTAACTCTGTGCTATGACTATGTCTGCCTGACTGAAAAATCTGTCCCAGCTCTGTTTGTGAAATCCTGAGTACATTCCCATGAAATGTCCTCACAAATTGCCCCTTGATTACATTATTAGGATGCAGTTTTGTGGTAATGTACATTGGAAGCATTTTTTGTGTGTGAAATGCACGTACCAGGGTTTTTCCTGTTTAAGAATGGTCCATTGGGGTGTGATTTTGTGTGTAAGCAGAATTGGTCAGGACAGTTTTGGGTTTTTTGTTTTTGTTTTTTTAATGAATGTGCGATACCTTACCCTAACATAAGTTGAAGAATTTTTCCTGTAATTTCTGGCTATTTAATAAACAAAAATGTCTTATATCATTAAAAAAAACGAACTTAAAAATGGTTACACATATTTTTATTACAATCCTAGAGATTTTCCTTCAGAGTGAGGCCCAAACCTGTTTGCCAAAATTAAACACGCATACACACGCATAACCACACACAGTCACACTTCCCTGTAAGGCATCACAGACAAAACATGTTTCAGTGGTATTTGCACTACAGAGTTTGTTTACTTTTCCAGCAGAAGAACCCATATAGGCTGTTGCCTGTTCCTGTACTATCCTAACACACTAAAACACACTGTAGCTGTAGTAGTAGTACAAGAGTTTTTGTAGAATGTAAAGAATAGAAAAACTGTTCTTATTTGATCCCAAATTACTGGTTAACTTGCATCCACCTCAATGGAATGTGTTTAAATGGTGTAATATTAGACACAGAGGTGCTCTGTGTTTAATAAAAAGTACAATTTTAATGTCCATACAGTTGTCATTTCTATTTGTGGAATTCAGTGAGTGCTAAAATATATATCCTTCCCTTTGGCTTCAGAATACAGCAATTCAAAGCTGACACTGGGTGACATTTCTTGAGCATGTCATTGTTTAAACCTTTAAATAACAGAAGATTAAGGGAAATGGTGAATAATCCTTCCTCTGTTCCTCGAAATCGCTTGGCTCTTTGCCCTAGCTAGAAAGCCAAATAAAAAGGACGTGGATATTAGTTCTAATTAGTATTATGAACACATAATGCTGTTTGTTGTAATTTTTAAATTATGGCAAATGTGTTGCAGAACGATTTTACGTCTATGCTGATCTTGACGATAAGATACTGTAATAATTCAAGCATATCAGAGTTTTGTTTTAGACCTTGAATCAAATTATAAAGAGCAGACCTTGATTTATATTATGAGTGCTTGATCATTTCTTAGCCAGAGGCTTTCACCACTCAAGTGCAGCGTGCTTTTTGTTAGAGCCATATTCCTATAATGTTACAGCTCAAGGGATTATTTAATGGCTTTGACATTTGTCAGAGCTTATTAAATGGTGACCTTGATTTATGTTGGAAAAAACCGGCGCTATCATTGAAAACCAGCTTTCGGTGGTTTACAAGAGTCAAAAAAAGAAGAAGAAAAACAAGTTGTATTGTCATATGTGCAAACTCTCTCAGAGATTAGCCATGTAACACCTGAGAAGTGAGAACAGCACTGATTTATCATTTCACATTCACAACTATGTTTTACTCAAGATAATAGAAGATCTTTTATAGGTGTATTTGGTTCAAAGTTCTGAATGAATTCATCCTATCAGCAATCGCAGAAGTCTTTGTTTTATTACTTTTATTGCTATGATGATAGTTGACTTATTTACTGTACTAGAATTACACTGTGCACACGTTACACCTTATTTTTTGAAGCATAAGTTGTGTCACTGCAGTAGTGTTGTTGTGCACTATAAGCCCTGCAGCTTGCTCCTGTCAATATGAAATAAACCTTTGGAAAGCTTTTGAAATAGTTTTGTCACTGCTGGCTCGTTACAGGCGTTCCTTGTGCGGTTTCCTGGATTGTAATTAGCTGTATTGCTGTTGTCAGACCTGTTGACTGTCAAGTAGAATGACGTTCTTTCAAAGCCAAGCTGAATTTGTAGCGTTATGGCACAAGGTTGCAGGCAATGTGGGCCTTTTCACTGGTTGGCAATACACAATACATATCTGTATTTTCTAAAAAGTAAGTAAATAAAAAGATGATAAATTTTCAATTTCTAGGTAAAAGTAACAAATTTGAGATGCAGACATAAAATTTGCTGGCAGTCTGAAAATGTAGTCTCCCTCCATGTTGCACAAGTGTTGTTACCTTTCACTGGAATAGTTTAATCCTGTGTATCCATTACTAAAATCCAGAGTTTTACCTCGGTATCATCCTTCACTCTGACTTGTTTCACATACACAGCTTATTCATGTTAATGTCAGCTGCTGTGCATTTAAGAGAACACACTGCTGCAACCTACTGAACAGAGTACACACATAGGATTACCTGTATTAAAAAAGCAAACACTTATGCTTGCAAAGTGGCACAGGTGACTCCCTTTTAGCTTAGCATGCACCTAACAATATACACTAGATATATTAGTTGGCCCTTTTTAACTCGATGAATAGCTCTAAAAAATGGCAAAATTAACTAAAGGTGGTAAGTTAAAGGGTGGGGTCTATTTGGTTGGAAAAATGCATGCCTGTCAGTTTTCTGTCATGCTGCATGGACTTGTCTATACAGACTACAGTGCACCAACTATGCTTGCACCCATCAGACAGACTTTAAATAAGTATAACAGGAATGACTAGTTGGCTCTGAAGTTTCCAGCTGTTCATATCCACAACAGAGTATAATTGCCACTGTCACAGGCGGTGACAGTAGGTGGGGTCATACAGAGTGCAAAAGGAGAGAGATTTAAAAACTGGCATGGCTTTATAGAAGAACTGCTGTGTGTTTGTGGGCATTTGTAGAGGTGGGAGGTATATGCATTCATTCACAAACTTAGACACATCAATTTTCCTTAAAAGATTTATTATGTAATATAGTTTATAAAGTGCTCGTCTGGAAATACTTAATAACCAAGGTCTCTTAGGAGAGTTTCTAGTCTAACCTGATCCAACCCTACACCAATGTCTTGGCTTAGCATCACTGAGTTCATGGTGGCAACACATGAACTGGCTCTCTGCCTGCTGAGCCCTTAAAATTGAGAACAGGAAAGGGAGTGCTGTCACCAGTTGCAGTTCAAGACTGTGGCGATTGAATCTGTCCAACCAAGGGATGAAAGAGTTTTTGGTAAGGCAGCAGAATGACCCTCAATAACGGCCACAATGCGACCTGCACACCCGGCAGAGGGGAAGTTCAAGACTGGAACGACCGGGTTGGCTGGTTAGCAGCAACTGAACTTTGAGGGAAGAGGGAAGGGATTATGATTAGAAAACAATCCAGAGGAGAATAAAATAATTGTACTTGATTGTCTGTTAATATAGAAAGTCTCCCACCCTAGTAAAGTTTATGTGAGCAATAAAATGTCTGTACTGTCCAAGTCTAATTTCAGCATGGCTCTGGACATAAGATAGATAAGTAAACAAAGTGAAATCATGTTAATATTTGGATATACCAACTGGACTTAATATGTCAAATGGCACAGTGGGTTTTGTTTTTTGTTATAAAATTACTTACTGGAGTCTGGAAGTAACAGTGAGGAGTCTAAATAGGCTAGAGCATGATCATAAAGAACAACTGTACATCTTTTGTTATGGGTTATGTAATGTAATATACATGGACATGGAACAGCACTGCATCGATTGCCGGTTAGATTACCCATTACACATGCACAAGGAAAAGAAATGTTTTGAAAGGGTCTTGCATTGCATAGTGTTTTCTTCTTGAAAGAAATAAAGAATTGAGCTGCTGGCTAGGAGTAAGCTTTATTAACGTAGAAGTGTGTGCTTGGGCATGCTGATGGCATTTTAAATAAAGATATAGAAGGCCATTAGTCGTTTCAGTATTCAGAGAGCTGTAGAGATATCAAAGCCCACACTACAAGTGAGGAAATCAGAAAAAAAAATTAAAAGTCATAGCACAGAAATATGTACAGTATGTGTTTGCACTATCAACAAGAAACAAGAACAGAATTTTTATGAAGAACTGTTGCTTTTGTTTGTTTGATTTTTAACTATCCTAGCTCACATTAACCCAAGATGTTACAGTACCAGTCGATGTATATGTATATTAACCCAGTATTTTTCACTATTATCTATTCCCTGATATAGTGCGTACAAAGGAATACTAGGCTGAGTGTCATTGCTAGACTGTTTGAAAAGGAAAATTGCATGTTTTATAAATAATATAGTAATGCAATCTTGACATAATGATGGGTTTAATGAGATGATGTCAGCTGATGATGTCTTTACCATAAAGCAGCAAAATCTGTATTCAGAGTCTATTTGTTAAAAGCTCCTCGGTTGTCAGGGTGAGCACTAATGAGAGGAGATGTGCTTTGCTCTGTGTATGCGTGAGAGCGAGTGTTTGTGTGTGTTTTTGGAGGGTTGTGATCTCTCACTGGTATTACTATATAGTGGCTCATTGCTTGCTAGGTCGAACAAGCTGATTTTACCTCCTGACATGCAAGTGTGTTTGCTGACACAGCTCAGCTATTTAGCTGGCACTGGCTGTCAAGAGCACAGAAAATAGTATAAACCATTTACTTTGAAGAGTCAAGATCTTAATTTTTCTTTTTAGGAAGACTGACTTCAGGAAGGAAAAATGTATTCCATCCTGGATCTGAAAGAAGCACAGTTGCACTTTTGGTTTTATTATGAGTTAAAGCATCATAAGTCGATCCCTGGGTTGCTTTGCAGTGTTCCTACATATATAATGGTGAAATTTTTAGGCTATTTTGACTCCCCTATTATAGTTACCCTGACAGTGTGTTTACATCAAAGGTTTTTCAGCTGTGTTTTACCGTCATTTATGTCACAGCTTAAGTGATGGAACGACAGGCTGAGTAATAGTTTCCATTTTACTGGCACTACCTGCCTGCGACTTGACGGCTGTTTTTTGAGCTTCAAGTCAGTTTTTCTGATTTTTTTTAAATATATATAGCTGTGCAGCTGTTAGCAGCTGTGGCTCTGCTAGTGTTCTAATGGGGCTAAGGCTTCTAGATAGACTCAGTTTTCCACTCTTAGTGAATAGCTGAATGTATTATTTTCTCAAATAGGTTACATTTTAATACTCATCTGTATCTTTTGCTGGTGAGTCATACATTTGTATTCTATGACACTTGGTCTATTGGCGATAAAGGTCTTACAGTGTCAGACGTTGGTTGTTCTTTGTATTTCCTGTTTTAATTTGACATTTTAAATCACCTCAGATTTTTCCATTCTGTTTCCTTCCAGACTTTTGTGATTGTTCTCCCCAACCTTATCAATTTAACCCGTGTTCACATAGCTTGTTGCAGTTGTAGCCTTTTTGTTTTTCAGTTTCTGCCCTTCACTCGTAAGTGTATTTTTGCATTAAAGTGTAATTATGCTTGCTACTTCTACTTACCTAATGGATTTAATAAAATTTAAATTGGTAAATAAAATGTAAAATGTGAATAACTTTTTACTTTTGATGCATAGAAGATTGTAATAGATCACAAAAACCAACTGCATGATTGCTTGCTTCCTTATTTTTCAAAATGTGAGTCAAGCTCTATCAGTAATTTGAAAATCCATAGAAACATGAGACAACAACAGCATAACAATGTGACCCCGAACTTTCCTCTTGCTGGAGGCATAACAGGTGAAACAGTTTTATTTCCATGATTTAAAAAAAATATCCAGCAACAAAGTGGGGGTGTTTTTGTCACCTTTTGCACATCTGCAGTGATAGTTTGAGATTATTTCTGTGGGGGCTGTTAAATATTAAAAGTTCATAAAAATTAAACAGCTAGATGACATTTTCAAAACACGCCATATTTTGCAGGAGGAGTAAAGAGCAAATCAGTTTAAAACATCATCTAATTTCCCACTCTATCACCTAGAATTACACATTGTTTAAGTAGATGTTTTGGCGTGCGTCATCTGTCTTCTGCTGTTAGAGCAGACGATTTTGTTCCCGTCTGATTGGATTTCTTGCTCTGCTGAAACTGACAGCAGTTCATTTTACATCAGCACTGTAAAGTCGAGCTTTGTGGACTGGAACACCTTATTAAAAACCAAGCCTCTGACAGCCAGCTTAAAGAAATGCCTGCCCACAGCACTTCTTCTCTCTCTCTGAATGCAGCAGAGAGTTCAAGGTGGCATTAAAAAGTAGCACAAGCAGTGATTTCTATATGGTGACTATCTTATGAGTAAATTCCCCAAAAATGATCATAAATAACTAATAATATGTAATAAAGAAAAGTTGTAAACATTTGCGTGACCTACAGATGCACAAACAACCATATGTTTGCTGGTCTACTAAAAAAAAAAAGTAGGGCAACACTGTTATGTAATGGGGAAAAACAATATAGAAAACATCACAGTTCAAAGTAAATTCTAGGTTAATACATTTGTAACGAGCTGCATATCATTGGAATATATTGTTTAAGAACATTTATTTTATGCTTGCTTTTCTTCAAAAGCAGCAAAGATTATTTTCACACAAGTTGGCGGTAATGAAATTGCTTTATAAGTGACTGGCTAGTGATAATTAGGCTGTAAAAATAAATGATGCATGTAAGAATAATAAATAAATCAACTTTTTAAAAATTAGCTTCTTAAAATTATCTTAAAAAATTATCTTAAAAAACATCAACAGGTTAAGCTATGTTCGTATCCCCCAGGCAGCTGTTTCCACAGCTCAGGGCATAAAAAACAAAAACAAAAAAAGAAGAAAAGCTTGCCGCACCAAATAGTCAGCGTTTCTCAGTTCCCTAATCCCTGTGTGAAAATTTTCTTTCAAAGGAATAGCCACCAGTATAATAAAGAGAAACTCCTGGATGCGCATAAACATTGATTGAGAAGTGTGAAATGTATCTGTGGCTTCTCCAGGAGTGTAGTCCATAAAATGAAAAGCGAGGTTATGATGCATTATTGACTCGTTTTGAGGCATTTAGTCTAACCTCTATTTTCAAAGGCAGAGATGATATCTTGCTTCCTTGTTGTCCGGGACATAAGTAAACTCTCGCCTCGGCCCGGGGGGGTATTTGATTTGTTATTTACATTCAGTGCAGCTCGATCTAAATTTGGCACCAGACCAGACCTGCAAATTCTTAAGGTGTCATTTATACGGGCGAGGTTAACAACCAGCTTCAAGCGAGAGCAAACACCACCTCCTCAGTATCAGCTGCGGAAGTGTTTGTCTCAGCGGTCAGTGCTATTTGTACACAGTCTTACTTAATATTGATTCACTGGCTTGTGCCAAGTCAATTCTCTGACTGTAGAGGGGAAAATTAAATGGTCACTACAAGACAAGAATTGCAGCAACGTGAACTAATAGAGGGAGCTTTCCTGCAGGTTTGGAAGCTAAAACTAGTTCGTTTTAAAACCATGAAAAGTATTTTAGAACTTAATAGTAAAAAAGTTCTGGATTCACGCTTTATCCCCGCTTTAAACCCCACTGAGGCCTATAAAGAATCGAGATGTGACAGAAGATCTACTAATAGACGTTTGTTTGGTTTTGTTCTCCACTCTGCAATCATATAATATTGGATTCCCATCTGCTCTGTGTGCTCTGGATTAGGAGCTGCCCTGCCCATGCTGGCTGATTATTTACAGATATTTACCTGTAAACCTCTTTTTTTATTTCCCTGCTGACTGCACATTGTCTTCCCAGTGCTGTCCACATACAAACCAAACCATCCAGTTCAGGCTCAGACAAACTTGTCATGAACTGTTTCCTTAAACTTTTCAAATTTGTACTTGGACATGCTCGGATCACTTTGTATTAGCCAAAGTGCCCAGGTATAGTCAGCGTTTAGCTCAAACTTGATGTCAGTGAGCCAAAAAAACAACAATAAAAAGATTTTTGAGTATAAAATCTAGTTTTTATCTTTGCATTAGAGCATGTAAATACAATGACAGTAGAGCTGGGCGATATAAGATTTTTTCATATCACGATATGTTTTTTTCATTTCAGGCGATAACGATATATATCACGATATAAGCCAAATAACTATATTTGTAAGATTTAAATGTGCCGTTGCTCACAAGTAAAATGTGAAATAATTTTAGCAGCTTGTTTTAATTAAAATATTTATTTCCCATAATAAGTTCAACAGGGTAGATGTACTTAAGGAACATGAGACTTCAGTTTCAGATAAAGGCAAATTTGCAAACTACACAAAAGGCAGCCGCTAAAGCGTTTAAGTTTCAAAATAGAACAAACAAAACAGACTAAATTGTCAGTTCCACTTAGAAACAAAATATTAATTCTAAAAATAAATCTTAGGTCGTTTTACAGAAGAACAGACAAAATTGACTAACTTTTGTCAATATCAAATAAACTGAGAACTAAAAGGAAATTCTCAATCTCTCCTTGTTGTATAGCTTAGCTTTTCAAACAGTTTTAACAGTTACTTTAGTCTGACAAAAGCCGAATGACGAATTAGCGCTTTCAGTCAGAGATTGAGCATGCACCGCTTTATTGTATTTCCAGACTTGCTTGCAAAGTTTACAGTCGCTACTCTGTTTTTGTCAGACTTGAAATAGCGAAATACCTTCACACTACGGAACTTCTGTGGCCCTTCCGTTCGACAAGCTCTCCGGCATTGGAACCATCATCTGTTTTTTCTTCGGTAACCTTCGCTCACGCTCTCGGTTGAGTTTTCTCTAGTCGGCAAACTCCTTTCCTTCATTACCCGGGCTGCATGGCTGCAAAAACAAATACACATGTGCGCCTTGGCGCTTGTGCTGTACATAACAAGTCACGTGACGTGACTCTGCAGCTGTGATTGGTTCGGCTCTGCGCTACTTAATTTGGATTGGCTGTTCTTTTCTTTTTTTTAAAGAGGACAAGAGAGATGAGGCCTATCGCAATAGTTTAATTTTTCTATCGAGAAAAAGTTATTTCGCAATACATATCGTTATCGTTTTATCGCCCAGCTCTAAATGACAGTATATTTCTTAGTCATTCATTTCTTTGTTGGTAACTTGGTGGTGTTTGAATTCTTAATTTATCCTTTTTTAAAAGCCACAAATAAGAAAACTTGGCTGTTTTAAGTTCTGAACAGCAAATCTTCACATTTGAGGAACGTATTTGCCAGCTTTGCTTGTTTAAGCATGTAACATTTCAAAAATATTGCAGAATGTGATTTATCCAGAGGTTAACAACCCTGAGCTCTAGTTCTGATTTACCAGCATGTGTTTTTCAGTACACTTTGATTTTCATCCTGGGCTTCTTGAACAGGATTTACTGAGCGGTCTCCCTTACTTGGCTTTGTGCTCAGAGCCCAATCAGAGCTGCCAACCACTACTAACAGCAATATGTTGAATGGGAAGAGCAGTGTCCTGATGAGAAATGCAGCTTTTCCTGAAGCGAGAACGCAACTAGCAAATGCTTTTAATATATGTTAATACAGTTAATGACACAGTTATTTTATAAATTCATTCACAAATCACTATATCTGCTAAATTTGTGGTCATTAGATAAAGAACAGGAAAATATCCTTGTTATATATTATATTTTTTAAGTTTCAACCAGAGAATCTGAAATTGCTGATGTTCTACATTTTATATATATATATGGAGAGAGAGCCTTTAAAGCTTTTCAGCTCTAAATCCAAGAGCTCTCTGAATGCATTATTATAAGATAAGATAAGATGGCCTTTATTAGTCCCACAGGTGGGAAATTTGTTTTGTTACAGCAAAAGTGCAAAGTTATGTAGCAGAAATTAGAAAACACTGGAATGCAATAAAATACAATAAAATAAAATAAAATAAAATACTATATACAATAGAATAAAATAGAATAGAATAATATATACAATAGAGTAAAATAGAAATACAAATAGTATATACAACTGAGTAGGAAAATACAAAATCACAACTTCGTCAGAAGAAGATTATCTACCTAATCGTTTTCAAAACTACTGAAAAAACATCCACTGAAAGCCTGCGCACTGTTTCTTGAAATAGTTTGTCGACGCTTGCCACAAATACCAATGGCACAAAATGAAAAATCATTAGTTCTGCTCTTAGCAGTCATATAAATGAGCTATTGTCCAAATGTTGTCAGTAACGCGTGTCTGCAGTTTGACTTGCTGCTTAATGGACTTGGTGGCAGCACAGATATAAAGTAATGATCTCTTTATTATGTTTTCTAAAACACTCCACCGCTAGTAGAGAGAAAGCTTCTGTTCTTTTCTCAGCTAGTCTAAAAACATTATTGAATATACCACTGAGTATGAATCCAGCTAGCTGCTCTTTTCTTTGTTTTTGTTTTAAATCGCTCCTATGTCTATGTCTTGACATTTGTGTCAGACACCTGGCTGAGATTTACATGCTCTACCTCCTTGAAGCTCTGTTTTAAATCGGCCATCTGCTTCAGTCAAAGCTCGCTAGCCTCTTCTTCTGAATCACTTAGCTGCAGTCTGTATCTGGGCAGTCATTTTCTCCTCAGCTGCCTGCACATTATTGCAACATTACAGCATTTTTTTCTTCCTTTTTTTCTTCTTCTTTTTTTTTTTTTTTGCTTTGACACCTGCCTGCTTAGATTTGCAAGCTTCTCACTCCTGTGAAGTGTTCAACATGACACTAGGATGATTAGGAAGTAATAATAGTTATCAGAACTAATAGCTTCCATAAGTTGTGTGTGTGTGTGCGTGTGTGTGTGTGTGTCCTGCGCCTGTCCTGCTTTTCTTTCCCACTCCATCAGAATATGAAGTATAGACTGTAAATCTGGGCCAAGGTGAGAGAGGGTGCCCAGACAGATGAGAGAAGAACAAATTAGACACTCTGCTCCCCTCCCTCTCCCCCCTCAGCACTACTGTCACACTGTCTCCTTTTTCCCCACCTTACCCCCTCCTCCTGTTTGCCCCCTGATCCCCCCCGTCCTCAGTTTCGCGGCTCCATTTTGCGTCAGCTACAACCAAGCAGGCAGCCATTGCATGCACAGAGGGAGAAACATTTATTGCCTCTTCTCTGCTTCATCTGTCTCTCTTAAGCCGTTCCATTGCCATGCACCCCCCCCCCCTTTTTTTTCTTATGATCTGTTTATCCTTTATTCACAGAGGTAGTTCTCAGGAGATTGGGAAAGAAAATCTATTTTTCAGCAGAGATCTTATCAGCTAGTGCTGTTCACACAGCATCCTTCCCCTCCCCTCCTCTTTGCTAGGTTTAATCTTTGTGTGCTGCAGAAAACGAGCATACAGTAGTTTGTGGCAATAACAGATGGCTGTGCATGTGTATGCTTGGTGACTGTGTCTCTGTGTGTGTGTGCAGGAACATGACCATGACTTTCTATGTTGGATAATGTCTGGTAATCTCCCGTGTGACATAATCATAATCTGGTTAAACCAGACAGCCACAGTTGGCCTCAAGGCTGTTCCGCATTATAAGGCCATGGCTCCTTGCTCTCAGTATGTATGGAGGCTGGCAGCATGATAAAGTGCAGTTATTGTCCTGGCGTTTCAGCTTGTAGACGTGGCACACGGGGACCAATTTTGGTTTAAGCTTAAAAGTCAGGAGCTGTTTGGCCATCACTGGAGAAGTTTTAAAGGCTTGAGAGCTGCTGCTTTTGTCTTTATTGTAGCTGAGAGCAATAACAAAATCACTTTTTGTTTTCTTCTTTTATACTGTGATTATATCCTGGGCCTTATTCCCACAATCCTTGAGAGAACAAAAGCAGAAAAAAATCAGTAGGTGAGAAACACACTTCTATTCATCACTGTAAATCAAAAGAATCTCAAGGTAGCTGTATCTGTTTCAAAAAAGATAGTTTTCTAAATCCACTGTACATTACCTGTCCTACAATATAACAGATATGATTACCAATCCTCTGGTGACACTGTGGAACAGTACAGTCATATGGGACAAAGCAAAAATGCTCCAAAATTAATCAAATTTAATGACATTTTAAACAATCTACTAGTTTTAGCTCCTGTACACCCACCTCTGTCAACAATTGTCTGATAATAGTAATGGCTCAAACATCAGCCTAATGTTTTTAAAATTAGAATGTGCCATGCTTATTAAATTTATTTGAACACCTGTCATGAAAATAAGAAAACACATGTTGTCAGAAATATGACAAAAATGTGTTTTTAACTGTTTGTACCTAAACTCAGAGAAGTCATAAATTAACCAAGCATAACATTCAACCACTAAAATGTATTTTAATGTGCAGGAATTAATTTAATATGCTTTGCTATTTTTTCCTGCTTTTTCTGTAAAACAGTGCATTTGAAAATTCATGGATATAAACAAATTTTTTGCCAAGGAAGAAGAAGAAGAAGCATAATGGCTAGCCCAAGGGAAGGACGGTGTTAGAATATATTTGGGCTTAAAATATACACAATAAAAACAATATGATGGTGGCTGACATAATTACCCTTTCCTGCACTATATCAGTTTCAGCTTAAGGGTTTTAATTATGTAAAAGTTAAGGGACTATGTTTCAGTTATTATTATTATTTTTCTTTTTGGGTGTAGAGGTGCTGTCATTTATTGATTTCAAAATGCAAACTCATAGCATACTGTTGAGTGTTTGTGAGGACACACGGTTTAGGTGCCAGCTCACATGAATTAAGTGTTGCTTGTACGTGTTGTACATGGTGTAGGCTTTTGCTTTGCTGAAACTACACATTTGTTGTTGGTTATTGGGTACGGCACGTACGGATCGTGCAGGTTACTGCCTGCTGTTGTCATCCTTTGTTTATCTTCCTTGTTTTTCTTTTACAAGCATAGTTGTGTCTGGTCTGCCAGCGTACTTGCAGAAGAGTGGCTCTCTGTTTTATTTTCCATCTATCATAATTGTTTCTCGACTTTCGCTCTGGTGTTGTCTTGAATGCCGTGCAAGGTAGTAATTTAAAATGTGGAAAGCCAGCAAACTGGAATATTAAATCAAGACACAGCATTACTTTTTAAAAGATGAAGTTTGTTTCTCTTTGCACCTCACACAGATAGATGTTTTCTGCTTCTGGTTCCTGTTTGAGGCCAGATTAATTTAGAAAATACCAAGGGAAATAAACAAAAAGTAATAGCTGTTGTAAGGTAGCCACAGTTACTTCAGTTCTTCCAGAATTCTATTTTTAGTGGTGGTAAGTTACTTAATATTTATCCTTAACTGCTACTTTTAATCACCATGAAAAAATACATAAACTCGGCTCTCTTTATATTTTTCATCTCATGTTTTGTTATTAACATAACACTTGCTGCAGAGTAGCATGTTTTTCTGGTGCTAATAAAGTATTAATCTGGTTTCTTCTTCTTCTGTCATAATTGTTTCTTGACTTTCATCTTGTATTTCACACCTTAAATGTGAGAAGCTGGCAGACTGGATTAAATTAAGGCTTAGCTTTACTTATTACAAGGCGATGATGGCTTTAAGGTCTGTATTTATTACAGAAACTTAATGACTTTCTGTTTGCACCTCACACAAAAAAGATCTCATTTGAAATCAGATAATATCATAAATTTAGAAAATACCAAGAGAAATAAAGTATCTGAGCAAATCCAAACTCCAATTTTGTAACGGATGTTTGCAGAAATGAACAGTGAGCTGCTCTATTGCGATGAGGTACCAGGATATAGAAGAACTCCTCTATCTGATGCTCACTGAAGCATTTTCAGTAACAAAAAATAACTATTGCTGGGTCTGACAAGTAGAAGTGGTCTGGGCTAACTAAAATATTTAAAGCTGACATGTTTTCCTAATCGTAATGTTGCATGGGCTCACTGGCCCTGCAGCTGCAAAGTCTTAAAACTGAGGAGCTTATTCAGAGTTGAACTGTTGACTGGGCGTTGGCCACTCGCCAAAATGTTTTGTACAACAGAAAACACCTCGTATTTACCAGATTTCCTCCAGTGGTTTGTAATTGCAGGCAATATGACGTTCTGTTTAATTATCCATCATACAGTATGTCAGTTACAACCGCTTGTTGCCATTCACAGAATGACGCAAGTCGTTCCTGTAAGTGCTTCTCTCTTAATTACATTTGGGCTGTGGCTCAAAGCTTCTCACTGATCGTTGCATGCATTAGTCTTGAGACCTTAGCCAATTGTAACGATTTTCTTCACTGCAGCTACTCATACAGTGAATCTGCACTTCAAAAAATGCTTGTTTTTGGAAATATACATAACATGTGAATGGCCATAAGGATTACATATCATTACATATCATCAGCGAAGTCCAGTGGACTTTGAAGCAAAGTGAGCTAGATCTGCATTAATGTTATTTTAATGGGTTTTTCATTTACCTACATGTCATCTCTCCTCTAGGATTTATGAAATTTTCCTGTATGGTTTTTTCTTAGTGTTTCTGATTAAAAATAAATACTTCAACTCCATGATAATGTCTTATTTGTTGCAGAAGAATGAAAGATCAGAAAGAGCAAAAAATAAGAAGAAAATCACAAGATAAAGCAGCTGACAGCTGTGAGAAAACGGGCACTTCCTCATTCTCTTCTCCAACTTGGAATTACACATGAAGCTGTCTGCTTCAGTATACTTGACACGTGCATACTGTAGATGTTTGCAGTGCTTTATGACACCCTACCAGATGATCAAGGCAATTTGTCTACCTTGTATATTTTCAGGTGTTTGTAGGCAACAGCTTATTCAGCTCAACAGACATCAGGAATCTGTTATAGCCCTTTGGTAACATCAGCATTTTATCAGTTTGTAGTGCTATATGCACATTTTGCTTAATTTAGCAAAAGTGTACACACATACAGCCAAGCTTGTGAAGCACATTTCCTTAGCTCTCAGTATGTTAGGACGCTTGTGTTACGTGCCGTCTGGGGGATTGACCCTCTCATTTTCCCATCATTGGATGATCCCTCAGGCCACTAGGTCCACCAAGATTGAAGTTAATTGAATCCATTTAAACCCTGCCCGGCTAAAGTAGACCAATATCCTTGAGCAGCCAGCGTTCACCCTTGACACTGCTGTAGGACTCTTCAGGGATAAATCACGGATGACTAAAGAGCAGAGATACCTCACTGTGCCGCTTTCTCTTTATAGCATCTGCTGTCATAAAAAGTGGTGTCAAATGTATGTTGTAGAGACCACATTCACACAGAGAGGGGAGACTGATGATAGTTTACAGTTAGAGATCACAGCTGAGGCGAATTTTTAGGTCAAATTCTTGCCCAAATTGAATCCTTTTTTACAAAATAATTAAACTGCTAAACGGTCGGTGAGCAGAAAATTACTCTATTCCGAAAACCATGTAGAGATCAGTGCTTTGCAGTCGTTGACAATTTGCGCATACATAACAGTCCATTCAGTTTTAATAAGTCAGCATGCCCCACATTATTGTACGGACCAGTTTTGGACATAGTAACAGAAAGAAGTGTAAAAACAAATCCACTTCAATCCAAGCTCTGTGTAACAGTTGCTCAGAAGAGCAGTTGCTATAGTATACTGGAGAAACCAAGTTAAGCAGCTTTAGCGTTTGTCAGCCTGTTGTAGCTCTGCATAGTGGTGTGTTCGCTGAGCATTTGGCTGTAACATAAACAGAGAAAAACTCCTCTCCTGCTTCCTTCAGCTGGATTTTCTACTGTAAGGCTTAAACAAGATAGTTGACAGTCTTGTCTTGGCTTTTTCTTGTATACAGCATTTATTGATTCAAGAAGAGCAGTTTCTATTTTAATAGAAATTGTGGCTTGAAATATGTGTAAATTGTACATTAAAATTAAGTTAAATGCACCTTTTTACTTTTGTCTGTTTAGAAGTAGATGTGAGTTTGATTCGCTGAAGGCCACAGTCAAAATGGGAGGTAATAAAAGAGTCATTTTAATCTGCTTGGTCCGCTCTTGTCATCATAAGAGAGTATAAAAATTGGTCTAGAAGGGTCTGTGGTCATCATTTCTCATTTTATTAGATGGATCTGGAATCCTAATTTTATGTATAATTTTTTTTAATTTAATTTTTCAACAGTCACCTAACAAGGACAACATGTATGGGGCCAGAAATATGGAGAAACAGATCATTTACTGATGGACCTGTGATATTCATTACCCAGATATTAGTTATCCGACAGCCTAATCAGCTCAGAGAAACATGAGGAATGTATCAGCAGCACATCTGCTGAGAATGGATGGATGGAAAGTTTTTGCAGCAGTTTATGACTATTTTGTTGTTACAGTTTTATATTTCACTTTTTTATATCATTGTTTCTAATATTAGTGGATAAAATTGCTTAATGTCACAAAGATTCTGTTTTAATGCTCTTGCCTTCGCTTGATAGATGTCGGTTCTCTTACAGCCATAGCAGGGGCGTTTTACTCAGGTTCTGGTGCCCTTATAGTAAGAGTTCATATTAACTGTTTTACATTTAGCATTTAAAGTGTTAAAAGATGACGGAAAAGTACATGAAAGTAAATTTTTGAAAGTACAAGTATGAATGGATATTTTTATTGGTAAAGACAAACAGGTTATAAGAAATGTCTAAGCTTTTGCAGAGCTTTCTACTTGTTGGTCAGCTAGGTATAGTTTTGGAAGCACGAGGAATACCGATTATGTCAGGACAAATTAAGCCATTATGAACTGATCCAAATAGGATGAGCTGGGAAATAACCAGAGAGGAACTCTGAACTTCATACTCTGTACCTTTCAAATTGTTGTTTGACATCATTTAATGGCCCAGGCTCAATCTGTGAACAAATGTCAACATGAAACGTAAACATTGTGATTGCAATCAGTCAGCTCAACAACCATTTTAAAATGCATTATATTATACGTTTTAGCTTAATTAAGGTGATATTTAAACCCCATTGACTTGCAAAATGCCTTGAATCGCTTTCTGTTCTAATCACTGAGTTGCCTTAAATTCTGTTCTATTCTACAGATTACCTGTTCTTTCTTTGTTTGCAGTGGCGCTAATCCTATTTGTGAAATTTACATATTTCTCTCATCAGTGGGCCCAGCGAGATGTGTTAATAACCTGCACCACAATCCCTGAAATGTCTCAGAAACTGTAATATTGACCTCAGCCGCTCACTCAACAACTCGTTCTCCATGCCACATTAAAGCAAGTATGTGAATCCTCCAGGACTAGTGTGGACTAGTCTCATGAACATATATATTCATTTTTTTTGTTTGTTGTTTTTTTGAGCATAGAGACAGAAATAGCATGCGAGGCTGGATTGGTTATATTGAAGCTAACACGAGCAGTGAGCAGTGCCTGACAAGCCAGCCTTTATTTCTTTCATCCTGATGTTAGTAGTAGGAATCCAGTCTTGCTTTTTTAGTCTCATTGTAGCCTACAGTGTTGGAAACTTGTCACACTATGTCTCTGGAGATAATGGCCAATTATAGCAGACACAGTGCAGGTTTTAGCTGCCAGATAAAACTCCCAGCAGGGACCACGGTGGCAGTAAGGTGTATGCAACGCTTCTTTAAGTTTTTGGAGAAATATTTACACCGCCAGTCTTTCAGTTGAGGTAAAAGCAATGATAAACCCAACTGTTCAAACCGGTTACAGCATCTTTGATGTTTTAAAGGCCCATTAACAATTAAAAGTGTAAAGAAAAACTTTTTTTTTTTGGTTGTATGAAAATACTTTAAAGGAGCAACAGAGAAAATCATTACCATAGAACAGTTGGTGCATAACAGAAAAAAACTTTTGTATTTAGAGCAGCGTGGGTGCTTCTCAAATTAATATATGGAGCAAAATAGTGCCATATTTCTGTTATAACTTCTTTCTTTCCCCCACAATTTAAAGCTTGTGGTATCATTAAAGTGGCTCTGCCCCTAATATATCTTCCAGCTTCAATCCTGATTACAATTTAAACCAATGGATCATTTAAACAAGAAAAAGGCTTCATAAAATGTTATAAAGGGCTAATTTTATCCGGGTTTATCTGGGTTGACTCACATTGAAGCCTCAAGTGGCCTTTTGAGGAACTGCATTTTCTGACACATCATTGGCTTCCTTTATTTTTAAGCCCTGGAGGGTTCCTATTAGATGTTTATCTGTGTGCTAAGTGGAAGCACTTTTTTCTTTTAGCTATTTTATGTGAATTTATTTAACATTTAAATTTCGTTTGTGTGGAAGTTTTATACGCAGGTGGTAAAAGCGCTGGCATCCACACTGCTGAGTGATCATTGTAACAAGTTATTACAAATCATTACCAGCTACACAGAGACTGGCCCTGCACTCTTTTATGTTGCTGTGGAGAAAACGGTTAAAAGGAAGGACAAGTTCTCTCTCTCTCAACCCTTACATGCTTTTCATATGTCATGCTTTCACGGTATGTCCTTTGCCAGTTTTTAGCATGGGCCAACTGTTCCCTATACCAAATTTTAAACTACAGATGTATTTAGAATATATAAATAGCACATCTAATATTAATAAATGGATGATTAGAGTGCTTTGTTTGGCTTTGTATTAGGCCTTACAAAACTCATTTTTAGAGAAAATCTACTGTTGTGTAATAATCTGACCCAAGACATGAAAACATAACCGCCATAATGATTCACATATTGTAAGTGAAAATGGCAAGCACATTCTGGAACTGCCTGGATTTATTATGTAATGATTACAACTGTTAAACGCTACTCTCACTTCTGCATCAGATAAAAATCCTCATTTTGATCATCTGTAATGCGCAATACTAGCATTAACTAACATTAATTGACACTGAAAACAAAGGACACTTAAAAACGATTTCTTAAAAAGTGATCTATACAATCATAGCAGTGGTAGGAAAATTTCTGGACATGTGTTTCTCACACTCAGTGAAATGGCAGCTGTAGTGCCTTTATTATATTATGACACCCACCCAAAAACCTCTCTTTATGATTCCTGTTTTAATGTCAGTGATCTCGGAATAAATAGATTCTGATTTGCTTATTTGATTATACACTGCAGGCGCTAACAGTTCTTGCATTTGTTTAGCACTTTTCTGGTCTTTCTAAGCTCTCAGAGTGTTAACTATGGATTCATAAACCCTCACGGGCATTGAGAGAACATGCAGAGTTACCTAAAAACAGCCAGTCAGGATTTAAACCAGGAACCTTCTTACAGTGAGTTAACGCTGCTAACCCCTGCACCACCCTATTACAAAGAGTCTGTGTGAAAGCACCATCTGTTCCTTATGTGCATCATGTATGATCACTCCTGTGTTGTTTTACCATTTTATTGTTTAAAGATTCCCAAACACCAGTTGGTCCCTGTCCCCGTAGAAACCTGGCCAGATGTGGTGACACAGACAGTTGAACTCTACCAACACGGTCCCATTAAAAAAGACACACAGATATGACCTGTACAGTTTCAGGATTTTTCTTGATTTGACCCAACCTAGTAACTTTAAAGTCCATCTGAGTAGATACAAGTCAAATTTAGGCTGGAACAGCCTGACTGTACAAAAATTTGTAGCACCTTTTACAACAGTATAAAATGTTTTAATCTTTTCCATTTTTGTGTATTTGGGGCAACTTGGGGGAAAGGTAATCAAATTTCATTCTAAAAGAATGACATTTATGATATTTTTACTGCTGTCAGATGTCAAAATGAGCCACATTTTACCTGAAAAGTATGTAAAGGTTAATTCTTCAAAGAAGATAATAAGCTTTCTGTTGTCATGGTAGTTCATAAGACACTCTGATGTTATCTAACATTGCTCATAGTAAAAGTGTTAATTAAATATAAAAATCTTTCACAATAGGCCGGTAAAAAGTGACCTCGGAAAACATTAGCTTGGAGAAAACTGCTTTGTGAAGCTTTATTTATGCTTCTCTGTCAAGGTTTTCCTCACTGTAGCAGTCTGGCACTGGAATTGATTTATTACTCTATAAATTATACTAATATGATTTCAGCCCATCATTCGCTGGATGGGCCGTACGTTTTCTGGTTAAATCGTGCATCTGTTATACTTGGTGTAGTTGTGTTTTATGTTCTTTTTTTTGTGCAAATCGTTTGTTTTGGGAAGTTACAGAAACAGTGGGACACAGATCCTGCTAATCTCATATTGGTAAGGTGGAGGGGACATCCTTACAAGCAGTTTGGACAGAGTATAAAGCCAGTTTATCTGTGCCTTATCAGAGAAAACGGCTCTACTTGAAAAATACATGCATGACTGCTTCGGAGAGGGTGTATGGCTTCAGGCACCGAGATCATACCAAAAACCCAGTTAGATGTCAGAAATATGCTGTATTGTTTTGACACATGCAGTTTTTCCAATCATTTAAATTGCAGTCTCACTAAAAGTTTTATTAGTAAGGAATTGTAGGACCAGGTTGTGGTTTCCACATCCACATATTTACAGCGTGGTCTGCTCTGTGCAAAAATAAACTTAATCGTTTGCCCAAGTCTTTGCTGTATTATGAATGAGACTGAAAGCTGCCCATGAGGAAGGAGACGTCAAGCTTATTTTATGTGTGTGAGGGTACTTCAAAGTAGATGTCCCAGGGAGGGAGAGGCTAATATCAAAACAACTTTAACCAACACTGGAAGAGTGCTGAAAGAGTCTTTAAATCAGATTTCATGGAGCACTCACTGGATATGTAACTGGTCCCGTTCTATTCTGCTCTCCCCCCTTAACTATGGTCCCTCCTGTCTCCACGCAGCCAATCAAATATGCCATCACCGCCGGGCTTATGACCCACACTAGTTGCTATAGCAACGCCGGCCTGCCTCCTAGAGAACATGTCATGCATGTTAAGTGGTTCTCAGATGCTCGCTCGTTGTCTTTCTGTCGCACACTCGCTCATAAGTTCACACACACACACAGGGCTGCACACACTGAGGATAAAGTCACTTAACAGACCACAGATACTTTTAATTGTCTCTGGAGTAGAAGTCTTAACTTTATGGTTTTAGTGGCTATACTTACATCCTGAATATGTTACATGTGTGTAGTTTTGTTTTTGTTTTTTTATTATTTTCCTTCTACGATAATTATATGTGATGTTCATGTTTGCCATGACTTCAAATTAAACTAAACTAGCATATTCTTATAGGGTGACCACCACCTTGTGCAGGAGCTCTGTAAGGGTTGTTTGGTACTTCTAAGCAGCAACTTTGAAAACCTCAACAAAAGCAATGTCAGGCATTGTAATATTTAAGTTATTGTGTGGAAATACTTACAAAAGTTCAATACAAGAACTATGTTTATTGCAAAAAAAGAACAGTGAAAAATAGGCAACAATTTGTTGCCAATTGTCGGGGGGTTACAATTTAAGGTTTTCTTTGTCCTGTGTACTGTCCAGTCCTGTAGAACTTGCACCACCTCTCACCTGTCCTGATGTCCTGCAGTGGAAATATGGCCACTTTTCCATTCCATGATCTTCCAGTTTACCACTAATACTTAAGGTCTCCTAGGAAATTTGTAGATGTCTAGTTTCCCCATTTCCGACAACGATATAAATAACAAAAATTTAACATTTTCTGTAAATTCTGTGAATCTCGGGCAACTCGACTTGCGTGAAGTGTTTCCAGCTGGGCGTCGTGTACCTGGAGTCGAGTATTTTAACCGATGCATGAAACTATACATTTTTAGACAAGTTTTTTTTTTTAGATAAGTTGTAACGGCCGCCATTTTCTTTGTGAGTATTCATTACACGGCGTGCTGCGGGGAAAAGCCTGTTCTAACATTTGAGTCTAAGGTTTATTTATTAGCACCTGACGGCTCTTTTTTGCTTCTCATCCATAAACACTGCACACTCTTTCACGTGACTCAGTTTATTTTGAAAAGTCTCAACAGGATCTCGAGCTTTATTGTGAAAGGTTTATGTGGAAAATAAATAAGCGGACGGCGGAGCCACGCGATGGTTTTACCGTCGTTGTTGCTAACGACAACGCATAAAAACAGTCGCTTGTCCGTCCGTATTGTGGTTATATTAAATATAAGAGAAAGAGAGAACTTTAAGAAATTAATATAGCCACTACAGTGACCATCAAAACGATGAAAAAATATTGCCGTAAACAGTTTATTTTGCAACACCACGACACAAACGATAGCGTAAAATGAAACGATAGACGTTTTTATATCGTCATCCGATATATATCGTTATATCAAACAGCCCTATGCTCAACAAATTAAAAAAAAAACTGTTCATACGTAATACATTTTGAAAGGAGACGTCACTGTTATCATGCATGGCTGTTTCGGCTGGGTCAGAATTGCAGGTCGATTTGAAGTGGCTAGTAACTACCAAGTCTAGTCCAAGCAAGGGCAATCATTTAATGAGTAAATGACTCAAATCTGTTTAAGCCTCATCTCAAAAAAACAAAACCAGGTTAAACCTTGGCAACATCTTCACATGGTTTGCAACACCCCCACAGAGGCCCTTTTTCCATCCACTGGTCGGAGTAGCGGTGGCACAAGGGGAACTTACATATATATGTATATATATATATATATATATATATATATATATATATATATATATATATATATGGCACAATATCAGGCAGCTGGTTATAATGTGGTCGCTAAGTGGTGTTTGCAGAACACCAAGCGTCATGGGACTAATCAGTGCCACTATCTCCCTGTAGTTAGCCTGCAATGGAAAAAATACTCATAACAGTTCATGCTGCGTACATTTATACATATATTGTCTAAGTGGATTTCAGGAGAGGGCGGGAGGTGCAGTGTGAATGCTGTTGGCAGCTTCTTTCGTGTCCTCCAAAACCGAGTAGTTGAGGAGACTCGCTGCAAATTATTCATAGTCTACTGTTGAAGTGTCTACACTCTTGGGTGCATGTGTGTTTGTGCGGGTGTGAGAGAGAGAGTGCAGAGAAATTGAGGAGCCAATGTGCATTGAGGATTATTTAGTTGTTGGTCGATAGTGGGTCAGGCAGGCTCCCAGCTCTTAGTAACACACACACACACACACACACACACACACACACACACACCCTTTTCCTCTTCCTGACTGTATAGCTCACTGAGAAAAAAACATGACAAGAGGATTGATTCAAATGAAGTTGGCTTCTGTCCCTTCGGAGGAAGATAATCTGATGATGAAAGGGAAGGAAAAGCATGTTGGGGTTAAAAAAAAAAAAAGAACTAACAGCTGAGATATAACAGTCTGTGAAATACAGAGGGACTGAGGTGGAGGTGGGGTTGGCGTCTCCGACTGTAGAGGGGAGAGTTGTTGGGTGGGGCAGTGGTGAAATTACATAAGAGCAGTCCTGCCTTCTTTCTTCTATGCTCTGTCAGTCTGGATGTGGCTGCAGAGCTGTTACCTCGCTACATTTTGTGATCCCTTATTAATAATAAGCTATATTTAGTTCCACTGATTACAAGTCTCAAGTGAAAAATAGCCTTTGCGGTGCACATCAGCATTTTGATTATTTTCGGCTTCAGCTGGCACTCTGAATGATGTGAAGTGTTGTATTGAGATTAATCTGCAAATTAAAGTCACTCAAGATGATTGCGCTAAATTAAATAACAACTCATTAACGCCACCATCTTTGGTCAGTGCCCTGTTAATTACCGTCAGATTTACTGTCATCCACCTCCCACATACCCATAAATGGTGGGGTTCAGTTTTTATTTTGCTCACAGCTTATTTTTTGCATTATTCCACTTGAAACCTTCAAGCACTTCATACCTAATGCTAAAGATTAGAGGGGGAAATCGCCAGACAGCCTGTGACATGAGCTTATGACAATACTTGACTCACAATATAATGTGATTTTTAACATTAAGTGATATGCTGAGTATTGAAGTAACATGTATTTATTTCACCTGCAAAGTATATAACAAGATAAAGGTATACTCTTAAGTTATATTTTTTTTGTCGAGTTGTCGAACATACCAACACTGTGATAAACGTTGCCATAAGATGGAGTTAGTATGACATCAGCAATTGAATTGGGTAAAGTTGGCAATTACGTGCAATCTGTTTCTGAAAATTCAGCAATTAACTGTGTAAAAACATTGAAAATCACATATCTGTTGCTGTCCACATAGACAGAAATTCACATGGGAAGTGGACTGATCCTTATGTAGTGCTTTTCTACTCTCCCAGAGCACTTAACGCACTTTATACAACATACCTCATTCACACACATTCATTGGATGCATGGGAGAACAACTGGGTTTAGTATCTAGTCCAAGGATATTTGCAGACTGATCAGGGATTGAACCACTGACCCTCTATTCAGTAGATGACCTGCGCTACCTTCTGAGGTACAGCCGCCCCAATACACATGAATACAGCGCATACACATGAATACAAATCATTTTATACTATTTCATTCTATCAGTTGAAAGCTTATGTGCATGCAAGCATATCTAATACATATTAATATAAATCATTTTATGCTATTTAAATCCATGGAGAGGAAACATTTACTATTTTATAAGTTTATAAGTACTCCTTTGTTTTTTATTTGCATGCAGCATCTGACTTTTGCACATTAATTAAAAATTTACTTTTACAGGATTTGCTTATCTAGATTTTTTTTCAGCATTTGCGTGCAAAAAAAACATTCAGGTAATTTATATGCACAATGATATGAACAGAATTAGGCTTCTTTTCTTTTGCTGTTCTGCGTCTGTGCAGCAGGAACGTGGAAGGCCAGAATCAATTAAAAGGTTATGTGCATGCAAATGTGCATGTAAATTCTCAGCTGTTAAAAGCCTTTGCTCACTGCTGTCTTTTGAAGTGTTACTATGTGTATTATATTTTGCAGCTAATTAAGCTACTTGGAGGGTTACACATTATCCTTATTTAGTTATTAAAATCCTTATTTGGCTGATCTAATTCAGCTGGTCTGTTACAGTTTGTTCAGATCAGTGTGTGTGTATGCGTGTGTAGTTCATCATGGTGAAAAAGGGGGCTCTCCTGCCCATGCTATTCCACAGTACAAACACTGTGTGGAAGACAGTATTTAAATACACACTCTCTTAGCCTGCCCCCTACTGTTGCCCAGACCTACTTTCAAACACACATGTATGCATTCACACACACTCTGAGGAAAATAGACCACTAAAACACTCTGTAGATTAACTGAACTAGATTGGAACTGAGCTGTGACTTAAATGAGTGTCAGTTGATTTTTCTCAGCCCACTTTTCCCAGTTTAAACACAGTCAGGCAGCCTGGAGATAGATGCTGGGTAGAGGACTTTGTGGATCATACTGCCTCTTCAGGTTGACAGCGGTATTGCTCACCCTCTGCTCTTTGCTCTCATTAGCATATGAACAGGTCAACAAATAATGTTATAATTCACTTAGCTGCCATTGTTCTGATTGAGGATCTAGCTTAGCTGTCAGCTCATGAAAATGAAATGAAAAGCATTTTTGGATTATTTGTTTATTTCCATCATTCACTGAATCCCAGATTTTTTTTTTTCCAATTTATGCCATATTTTATTTGACATCATACTTTCCCCAGCTTTTGTCAAAAGACCATTTTTCTTTAACTAGAGGGAAATACATCATGTTTCTGCAGTCTTTTTAACATAACTCACAGAATTTAGGAGTTTATAAAGTTTTGAGCTGAGCTTTTCTTAAGTCAATAGAAGATGTCCACTAAATTAATGAAATGTGCTCATTCTTTAAGTGTAAGTGGGTTGTGGTTAAATTGTTTGACAACAGCACTGTGTACAAATCTTTTCCACCCGACTCAATATTTTGCTGTTGTTGTTCTCTAGTTGACCAGTTGGTGTCTTCCTCTCCCCGTTTCCACACTGACAGCTCATTTTCCACAGCAAGTGATTGAACAGCCTCTCTCTGGATTCAGTGACATTTTATAGTTGACTCACTTTGGACAATAAGCACTTAGACATCATATAAAAGTATTCAGTGATTTAATATTCAAATCATTTAGAACCCGGTTATATTTAATGAATCATAACTGATTGAGGCAATCACTTTAGGACCTCATCAGTAATGTGAGAGCTACCCTTGAATAATGCCTGAATGTTGCATATTTGTATATCTAAACCAGAATGTCTGTCATTAATGGCTGTTACTGGTTAACAGGTTATCAAATCTGTACTATAATTGTAAACTATAATCATAATAAATCTTTCATTCTGTTTCTTTTCAGGAGCTGAAGAAAGTTAACTTCAGTCCGTCCTGGAGCCTCTCCTCTCTGACCTTCCAGATCACCCCCCCTTCCCTCCACCCAGTTTTGTCATATTGTACCACCTCCTTCACACCTGAAGAGACCCATAAGAAGAATTGCACGGGTCATCAGTCCCCCTACTGACCAGGATGATCACCTCAGAGCTCCCTGTCCTACAGTGAGTTTTTATAAAGGGCAACTGTCAGTTTGGCAACAATCTGGCATTAAATTTGTTTTTTTTAATTGGTTATTTTATCCATTCATCGTTCACTCATCCAGAACCAGGTTAATTTAAACGAATCCATGAGTAATTGTTTTAGATTTTTTAGGCTACCTGGCATGTTTTATCACATTTGGCCTTAAAGGTTTGTTTGCTGTAGCTGATGAAAGATGTTTGTAGGACTGGATGCTACTTTAAAATGATCTTTGCTACTTTTGGGAAGACATGTTTTTGATTGACCTTTATAGTGTTCTAAACTCAAAGAATATGGTTTTGAAATGGTATGTGGAAACACAAGTGACAAGTGCGTTAGTGTTTTTTCTTTTTTTTTTAACTCACCCAATTCATTTGTTTGCCTGTCAGTGGAATTGAACATTTAATTTGGCTAATGAATACAATCATTAAATGCTAATGAATGAAATGCATTTGTGGTTTGCTCTTTCAGGGACTCATCCAATGAGTCTGGGGCAACAGACACTGTGGGAATAAGTATGAGCATAAGTGAGATGGAAGATCCAGAGATGAAAGGAAAAAAGAAGAGAGGGAGACCCGGCAAACAAGCACCGGTACCAGAGTTTGTTAAGAAAGGGGAAACTTGTGGAAAAAAATCTGGTTAACAGACAATGCATGTCTTTGATTTTGTCTGGTGGATTTGAAGTGTGTAATGGGTGGTGTAGGAAGAAGCTGTTATATTTCCCATTGTGTGCAAGTCTGTGTTTGGGGATGGGTGTACATACAAAGGGTTCTTTACAAACTTCCTAACTGACATTTCCCTGATTTCAGACATCCAATAAGAAGCCACGGAAGTCACCGACAGACAAGACTGTGAGTGTGGCCAGAGGGCGAGGGAAAGCCAACGGTGTGGCTCAACATAACGGAGATGGGGGAGACCCAGTCACTCTATTTGAAGTGGTCAAATTGGGAAAGAGTGCCATGCAGGTGGGTGAACACAGGTTTGATTTCATAAGCATCAGTGTAAATAAAATATTTAAGTATGTAATCAGATATTATAATGTATTACATCTGTTTGAAGCTTTTTAAATGTATGTTTTTCACTGTTTTTGTCATTTGATTATTATTTTCTGTATACAGTCAGTAGTGGATGAGTGGATTGAGTCATATAAACAGGACAGAGACTTGGCGCTGCTGGACCTGATCAATTTTTTCATCCAGTGCTCAGGTTGCAAAGGTAGGCGTGTTTTACTTAAATCTGTCCTCCTATGTGCATGCATTATAAACAAGACTACCAAATCTGCTGTTTTTGGGTGTAACCAGGCACCGTGAGGATTGAGATGTTCAGGAACATGCAGAATGCAGAGATCATCCGTAAGATGACCGAGGAGTTCGATGAGGTAATTATCTGCTAAAATAAGCAGAAATTAACACAATTTAAACAGTTGCAAGAAAGCAATGCTGTATTATTTAGTTATGCACATATATTACACTATGTTGAAGATGTGTGGACAAATTTGATGATATCTTACTGACAGCTCAAAGCAGTTTATTGTTGTATCGTGTTTCAGTTGAGCAAAAAAATAAAGAACAAGAAGTTAAAATAACTGTAATCTGTCTATTTTTTGTTTTTGTTTTTTTCAACAGGATAGTGGAGATTATCCTCTTACCATGCCAGGACCTATGTGGAAAAAGTTCCGTTACAACTTCTGCGAGTTTATCAGCGTTTTGATCCGTCAGTGTCAGTACAGCATCATCTATGACGAGTACATGATGGACACTGTGATCTCCCTCCTCACTGGACTGTCTGACTCTCAAGTGCGAGCCTTCAGGCACACGTCCACGTTAGCGGGTACCAACAACATGATATTTGTTTGAACTCAAAGCAGTAATTGTTCCGCAAATACCTCCACATGGGCTGATAACACAAGTCATATTATAGTGGGAGATAATAATAATTACATTTGCTTAGGACTGATCGAAATAAGCTCGTTGTGGTTATAAAGACAGAAAAACAGCTAATAATTTGCTGTGTCTAGGTCTGTTTTGTGTCTTGTACTAACAGTTATTTATTAACTTTCTGCTGCTTGACATTGCACAGTTTAATCTGGACTTTTGTTAGGTAGATTGAAAGTGTATTTCCCAGGACGAAATGTCTAAAGGTTTTGAATGCTGTTATCTCTGCATAGCAATGAAGCTGATGACAGCACTGGTAAATGTAGCGCTGAACCTGAGCATTCACCAGGACAACACCCAGAGACAGTACGAGGCTGAGAGGAACAAGATAGCTGGCAAACGTGCCAACGAGAAGCTGGAACTGCTGCTACAGAAGAGGAAGGAGGTGGGTTTGGGTTCGATATTTCAGAAGAATGTGTCTTAGATTATCATAGGTGGTTGTGGTACTACTTAGCTGTAAATCCGAGTGTTTGAAAATGCCCTTTTCAGTTTCAGCATTGTCTTTAACTTTGAGTTTTTCTTGTACAGCTTCAGGAAAACCAAGATGAAATAGAGAACATGATGAACTCCATCTTCAAGGGCATCTTTGTGCATCGTTACAGGTACATACTCTAAATGTCCCCTTCCTTAATGATGAGGATTTAAGAGTAATATTGAAAGTATTTTGGTGATTCTGTTTTTCTTACTTTCTAGGGATGCAATCGCTGAAATTCGGGCCATCTGTATTGAGGAAATCGGAGTGTGGATGAAGATGTACAGCGACGCATTCCTTAATGATAGTTACCTAAAATATGTTGGTTGGACTCTACATGATAGAGTAAGAACACAAAATTTAAACAAATTTTGGAGTTTTTGTACAACCCTTGGCTGATATTTACCACTGGATTTAATGCAAGGGGATGAATGATATTTCCACAGATACAGAATGGTAGTTGTGTAGCACACCACAGCAGGATTTTATTTAAGATGTTTGGCCAGCTTGAACCTTTTTTTTTTCTTTTTTTTTTTCTAGCAAGGAGAAGTGCGTCTGAAGTGCCTGAAGGCTCTGCAGAACCTGTACACAAACCGAGAACTGTTCCCCAAACTAGAGCTTTTCACTAACCGCTTCAAGGTAACGCTAGCAGCGAGAACTGAGGCTGCTTTCATGCAACTCCACAGTAGACATGGGCAGTGTTTAGATTTTTTTTAGTTTTCTGAATTCTCTTTTGTTTCTCCTTATTTATTCTAGTTCTCTGCAGTTGTTTCTCTGCTCAACTTTATCTGTTTTGGCAGGACCGAATAGTATCAATGACACTGGATAAGGAGTATGACGTGGCTGTAGAGGCCATTAGATTGGTCACACTCATTCTGCAGTGAGTAGCTTTGATCTTTCTCTGTATTTTTGCATGCCTACATATGAAACTCTTTTCTTTTTAGATTCTGGTCAGCATTTTAGCATAAGATGATATTTTGGCTATGATCACATGCTTAAGACGAGGATTATCATGTACTGAACACTCAGTTCCTGGGTCACTTTAGCTAAGGAGATGATCTCAGTCACACTCACAAATAGATTGGGTAGTTTAGTGTAAACTAGTTTAATAGTTTTTGATTGCTGTTTCCCTTGACTTCCCTTTATATGCAATATTTTTGTTAATTTTTAATTATTCCTTTCGTCCTCTGGGCGTTTTCAGTTATTTCCCATGTTTAATATTGTTCTCATAACCAGCTCGGATTGATTTAAACTTGATTAACCTGTGTGCAAATTGTCTGCTGCAGGGGCAGTGAAGATGCTTTGTCCAACGAGGACTGTGAGAATGTGTACCACCTGGTGTACTCTGCTCACCGGCCGGTCGCTGTTGCTGCTGGAGAGTTTCTTCACAGAAAGTGAGTCTAATTAGGGCATTGTTGGTGTAATAACATTGTTAGTCTTCAATTTGTAAAACTCTTATTCTGTCTGTTTCTCACTCGCTGTCAGATTATTCAGTCGCCATGACCCGCAAGCAGAAGAAGCGCTGGCTAAACGCAGAGGGAGGAGCAGTCCCAACGGGAATCTCATCCGTATGCTAGTGCTGTTCTTTTTGGAGAGTGAGGTAACGCTAATGAAAACACACATCTTATCAGCATACTGTGTGTGTTTTAGATGTTGGGCACTCACAAACACTAAGTAGTTCCAGAATGATTCCTGCAGATTGAAATCTCTTTCAATGTGATTTTGTGTGTAGCTCCACGAGCATGCAGCGTACCTTGTCGACTCTCTGTGGGAAAGCTCTCAAGAGTTGCTGAAAGACTGGGAGTGTATGACTGAACTGCTGCTGGAGGAGCCCGTACAGGGAGAAGAGAGTAAGGCACACAGTATTACACACTGATCTTATTTCCTTTGGGAGAAGCTGAATCAAATAAAATACAACCGCTGAGAACCAGAGAGAAGAGATGATGTAATAAAATCTTGTTCCCTGAAACTCTTCTGTCCCTTAATCCTTTTCTCTGTTTCCGACCTTTGCTGTCATTCGGTTTCTCTTTTCTTTCCACATTTGTTTCTTCCTGTGTCTTTGTCTCTCCTCTGCTCAAACGTCTTCTGTTTTTCCCTGTAGTGTTGTCTGACAGGCAGGAGAGTGCGCTGATCGAGCTGATGGTGTGCACCATCCGACAGGCAGCAGAGGCACACCCACCTGTTGGCAGAGGCACTGGCAAACGGGTGTGTAAAGTATACACATATCATACCCCAGAAACACTCAGAGTATTCACTTTGAATGTTGCAGATGAAACCTTATGCAGTCATGTGATAACCTTTACTGCTTCAGTAGGAGTTAAGAGGGACAGTATGAGCCAGGTGCTAATAATGCACTTAATTGGTCATCAGCAAGTTTGAGCATCTCTATAAAAGCTGAACATTTGGCAGTTTGCTGGTCTGGAGAATATGAGGTGTGTGTTAACACTGCTGCAGTCCTCCCAGGATTGGACATTCCAGAAAATTCACCCCAAGGTCATAGCATGCAAATCTCAGAGAGACTACAGAAATTGCAACTCTAGAAGTATATCACAGGCAAAAATCGACAACACAATATGTAAAGAAGTCTACGCCTCAACTCGAATGAAATCCTGTGGCAGGATCTCAAGAAAGCTGTGCACAAAGAAATACCCGCAAACGTTAATGAACTGAAGTAAGATTGTAAAGACACGTGAGGCAAAATTCCTCCACAGAAAATGATTACTTCAAATTACAGCTGCTAAAAGTGGTTCTACAAGTTTTTGTATCACAAGGTGAACTTAGCATTTCACAGGACTGTATGGGGTGCAGTAAAAACCTGCTTTTTCACATGACTGTACCTGCCAAGTGGGCATGTTGAAGGGGAATTCACTGTGAATCTCAAATGTGACGATGTATTATACTTCAGTGTAAAAGCAGCCACCTTATTTACCAGAGTGTGTTAATGTGCTCATCTGTACATTTGATTCTGTTGTATTGAACTTTTGTTGGTCTCCACTTTTTCAGATTTTTTTTTTTAAATATGTAATTATGTACATAAAACTCCAGCAAATAATTTTAGCAAGGCAGAGAACTTCTTGAATATGTTATGTTGTTAAACACAGAAATAGCAAGAATTTTCCTACTCATTAATACCTTTTTTGGTCATATAAAGAGGTGGAAAATGATGCAGTTTTTGGTCCCAACAAAAGAATCACAGATGTGTATGTGTGTATATATGTGTGTGTGTGTGTGTGTGTATATATATATATATATATATATATATATATATATATATATATATATATAATATAATATAATATAATATAATATATAATATAATATATTTATTTATTTATTTACTTTTTTGTCCAGGTGCTGACAGCAAAGGAGAGGAAGACCCAGATAGATGATAAGAACAAACTGACAGAGCACTTCATCATGGCTTTACCCATGCTGTTGTCCAAGGTAAGGCTTTTCTTAGCTTGCCCATGGCTGTCAAGGGGGAGACCAGTGATAAATGACTTGGCTAGAAGACCGATAAGTTTGTCAAAATAAATGATCTACTTGTGAGAATTGCTGCTGAATACTTTGCGCCCTCAATCTCTAAAGTCTGCTGGCTATATGTGTAAAATGTCACTCACTATTTCACTGAGAAACAGAAGCCAAGCGTTGCATGCTGATTGATGGGTCTTTCTTTCCCGTTTTAGTCCTTCTGTGCTAGTTTTGTAACTTTTTTCCCCTCATACACTATAATTTTTTTGTTATCTTTATTTAATTCTCGTCTCTCCGTTACTTTGCCCAAAGTACCAGGCAGACTCGGAGAAGGTAGCCAACCTGCTGCAAATCCCCCAGTACTTTGACCTGGACGTGTACAGCGCTGGGCGCATGGAGAAGCACTTGGACGCCTTATTAAAGCAGATCCGTCTGGTTGTGGAGAAGCACATAGAGACCGATGTGCTTGAGGCCTGCAGCAAGACATACAGCATCCTCTGCTCTGAAGAGTACACCATCATGAACCGTGTGGACATTGCCCGATCACAGCTTATTGACGAGATGACCGATCGTTTTGCACACTCGGTCGAAGAGCTGCTGCAAGAGGTATCAGGCACATTAGCTGGCTGGGTAGACTATTAGAAACTGGGCACTATTTGTGCCCATTTGAGTCTTGTATACTAACAGATGTTGGTTATTGCAGGCTGAGGAGGCAGACGATGACGATATCTACAATGTGTTATCTACACTCAAGCGACTCACAGCCTTCCACAAGTATGATCTGCAGCTGTTTCAAGATAAAAATATGGATTATTATCATTGGTCACTCTGGCTGACAATCATTACAGAATCTGAGATTATTAGCTTAGCATTCCAGATAAGATTTGTGTAAATCTGTAGGGAGACATTTAGTTTGCATTTTTCTATTGCAAGAATTATTATTCATTCATTCATTCATTCAGTGTTTTGGAAGAAATTTTCCACCAAATAAATGTGATCATTTCAGTGTGTGCTCTTCTCGTTTTCTGCTTCAGTGCCCATGATTTGACACGGTGGGATTTGTTTGGGAATTGCTACCGGCTGCTGAAAGCGGGCATCGAGCAGGGCTCCATGCCAGAGCAGATAGCTGTCCAAGCCCTGCAGTGCTCCCACTACTCCATCCTGTGGCAGCTGGTCAAGATCACAGAGGGGGTTCCCAGCAAGGTGCTCGACCGGCCTCACTAACAGACCGCACTCAGAGTATAGCTTTATCATTGGTCAGTGGCTCAGAGTGAATGCTGCCATGTCTGAGCATCAGTGGCCCAGAGGGACACGGGCTTATCTGTATTTCTGCAGAGGGGGGTGGCTTAGTGTAGAAATCCATCTCACTGTCAGACAGCCCCAGTCCTCAGTCTGGGACTCACCCCAAATCTGTCTCATTTAACACTTAAACACCTTACCAAGACTTCAGCTCCCATATAGGACATAACTTATCTGGAACATTGTTGAAAACATCAAAAGTGTTGCTGAATTATTATTCATAATATTCCTTCATTCATACTGATAGGATGACAAAGACAGCTAGCCTGACTGTCACAGCTGTTCATTAGTGACTCTTGCTAAAGTACTCATTATTTTGGCTGATTATCAATGTCTGTGCGATGTTCCCTTTGTGCAGGATGACCTGGTGGCTCTCAGGAGAGTGGTCAAGTCTTTCCTGGCAGTGTGTCAGCAGTGCTTGTCTAATGTCAACACACCGGTTAAAGAGCAGGTAACAGATGTTATTGTGTCGCGAATAACAGAAGAGCTTTGAAATCAACGTTGTCTCTCGATTTATGTAAAGGATGCATGTTTTCTGTTATCTCTACATATCATTATTTTGTTTTTTTGAAATAAAGACTCTTTGGTCAAGCTGTGACAATATTGCTGTTTCTTGTTTAGGCATTCATGCTTCTCTGTGACCTGTTGATGATCTTCAGTCACCAGCTGATTTCTGGTGGCAGAGAGGGCCTCCAGCCCCTGGTGTTCAACCCAGACAGCACTCTGCAAAACGAGCTGCTAAACTTCGTCTTAGACCACGTCTTCATCGACCAGGATGATGAGAGCCAGAGCATGGGTGAGAGAGAAGTTAGATCGGATCATGTTGTGGTTTCTGTTTCAGATCCAGGAAGTTTTTAACAATTACTAAAGGTTGAGAGAAGGTAGGGAGCTTTCTCATTGTTGTCCACTACTGTCTTTGTGCCTGTAGAGGGAGATGAGGAGGATGAAGCCAACAAGATCGAGGCCCTCCACAAGAGGAGAAACCTACTTGCAGCTTTTTGTAAACTCATCATCTACGACATTGTAGACATGCCTGCTGCTGCTGACATCTTCAAACACTATATGAAGGTTTGTGTGTAGCATGCATGGAGCTGAGTTACTGTGGAATTTAAAAAAAAATGGTTTTAATTCACCTAAATTTACCTTTGATGCAAATCTGGGTGTGATATGAGATTCAGTGCATTAATTCAGACAACTTGGGTGAATTAACAGTTTCATTTCTCTGCCTCAGTATTATAATGACTATGGCGACATCATCAAGGAGACTCTCAGTAAAACCAGACAGACGGACAAAATCCTCTGTGCCAAGACACTCATCCTCAGTCTGCAGCAGGTGAGAGGGTGATGGTGCTTTTTACACAGCTTCCTTCTGTGTACTCTTAAAGTTTCGAGTGCTCTCCTGTGCATACCCACTAACTCCTGTGCACTCGTGTGTTGCAGCTGTTCAATGAGCTGCTGCAGGATCAGGGTCCCAACCTGGACCGAACGTCTTCTCACGTGAGCGGCATCAAGGAGCTGGCCCGGCGCTTTGCCCTCACCTTTGGCCTGGATCAGATCAAGACCAGAGAGGCTGTTGCCACGCTACACAAGTGAGATCATGAGCGCTGTGGTGTCTATGTAAACGGAAGCTTAAGATTGATACTTTTAGCATAAATTAAAAGAGTATGAGTGATTCCATTTTGTCTTTACATTGAAATGCCAATAATTCATGCAGGATTTTGGTTAATTCTTGCATGTTGAGGATGTGAAATTAAATTATTTTAACAACTTATTCAAGCCTGGGAGCAAAATGTTAAGTCAACTTTTACCGACCAGTTTTAGAATCACATAGGAAGCATAAAGCAGACACAAGTTTTTATTTGCTTTTAAAGTTACATGAATTAAGTACAAAAAATACACCGTTAATAATTAATAAGGGTAGATTGAGGTTAAAAGAGTCTTTGTTATATACACCAACTGTTTGTAAAGTTTTAGTACTCGTGTAACTTGGTGTTGCTTTTTTTATTGCCATCTCTCATTGTTTCTCCTCTCTGTTGTTCTTTCCATTGTGTCAGGGATGGAATAGAGTTTGCATTTAAGTACCAGAATCCTCGAGGACCAGAGTTTCCTCCTATAAACTTGGCCTTCCTGGAAGTCCTGAGTGAATTCTCCTCGAAATTAATCCGCCAGGACAAAAAGACAGTGTAAGTACTTCTATCCAATTTATCATCAGCTAATACTCCAACTTTTATATACCTATCTTCCCCTGCTCCATTATTCACAAGGGGACCCCGCAGCTAGTAGCTCCACATGTTTGATTTGGCACAGTTTTTATGTTGGATGGCCTTCCTGAGAAAACCCCAACGGGATTTGTGTCTCCTTCCGGGACCAAACCAGCAATCTTTAGCTTGTTAGGCAATGGTGTAAACCACACTATGGAGCCACTAACACTCCAGCCCGTATTTTATTAATTAAAAAGAAAAAGGATAGTGCTATAAAATGCTGCTGCCTCCACAGCCACTCGTACCTGGAGAAGTTCATGTCAGAGTCGATGTCAGAGCGTCGGGAGGACGTGTGGCTGCCGCTGATTTCCTACAGAAACAGCCTGCTGACAGGAGGAGACGAGGACCACATGTCTGTTACGTCAGGCTCAAGCAGCAAGACCGGCTCAGTCCGCAGCAAGAAGGGTCGACCGCCACTCCACAAGAAACGTATTGAGGGTGAGCAGAGATGAAGGATTACCCATTTTATTGGGGTGGCTTAACTGAACTTTATCTCTTACAGGAGATGAGACACTTACTCCTCCTGCTGAAACTGAAATTACTCTGTTTGCTTCATATTCAGAGGAGAGTAGTGTAGAGGGCTCGTGGATGATGCGCAATGACACCCTACAGACACCTGGGGCACTTCAGACTCCTCAGCTCACCTCAACAGTCCTCAGAGAGAACAGACCAGCAGAGCACATGCCTGACCCAGACTCAGAACCAGGATCAGAGAACGATTTCGTACACAAGTGGGTTCATGCACATGTTGTCCGTAGGTGCACATGCACATAGAAACGTTAGCCCAGTTTTTAAAATTACAAGACAGCAGCAGAACTAATGGACATGTGTCTTCGTTTGTCCTCAGTCCTCAGATGCAGATGTCATGGCTCGGCCAGCAGAAGATAGAAGAGGTGAATAGGAAAGACCGAACAGGCATGAACTACATCAAGTCTCGCAGCAATCAGGGCGTCCGGCAGACTGTGTAAGTGTGTGTTTTGCTCATAAACCGTAAGTGTAGTGTGAAGATGTTGGGTAAAAGTGGAAACACAAATTCTGTCCAAACTTTTATCCACCCTAAAAGTCACAGTAACCATGATAATCGTAACCTGGCATTCCCTTTCAGGCGTGGGCTGATGGAGGATGACGCAGAGCCGATCTTTGAAGATGTGATGATGTCATCACGGGGCCAGCTGGAGGACATGAACGAGGAGTTTGAAGACACCATGGTGATCGACCTGGTCAGTTATAAACTATTCATTTAGTTGATACGAGATTTCAGTTTTTTCTTTCTCGTTCTGGTTCTGACATGGCTTCTTAAAAAATATTTGACCTTTTATAGCCACCTTCAAGGAACAGACGTGAAAGAGCGGAATTAAGACCGGACTTCTTTGACTCTGCAGCAATGATTGAAGACGAGTCGGTAAGTGATGATTTGCCAACTAAATATCGAAAAGAAAACTGAACAAAATAAAAATAAAGTAGTAATAAGTTAGACTATAGGTAATGAAGGATAAGAGGAGAAATTAAGCTTTCAAAAGCACAGAAAAACTGATTTAAAGAAGTCCTTTCTCTAACGTTACACTGGTCAACAAATTTCAGCTTCTGTTTAAAATATATCTGATTGGCTAACATTTCCAAGATATATAATTTTTTCATACGTTACACTCATGTGCATTAATCACAGATTATAAGCTTATGTCTTCTATGTCATCTGTTTATGTTTACTTACTTTTTTACTTTAGCTGAGCAGTTAAAGGTCTTTATGTAGTTTGCCCCATTCAGTAATTTAAACAAGGGCTTTTTTTTCCCTACATACTGTATGTGCTTTCGATCTAACAATGCACACACAATATTATGACATATAGACATGCAGGTTTCACTTATGGATGTTCCACAAACAGACTATTTAATAATGAAAAGTATTATTTTAGTATGTTTTAAAAATAAGTACTGTTAATTTGCACCAGCAGATTTCAGTTCCTGCTTCTAAGAAGGTCAAATCCAAAGCCAGAGTAGAGGTCAAATAGATGCATTTCATCAATCCACACAATTTGATTAAAGTTGGATGAATAGTTTCTGAAAAGTTGCCATTGAAACAATAACACCTGCTCAAATTTGGAATATTTTTACCAAAATTCTGGCATCAAAGTGTATTTAGTTATTTCTCGTGTTAATTAAGAACTCTTGATCTTAGAAATGGCTAAGCAAACCAACAATTTTAAGCATCAAATTCAGTTTCACTGATTAAAAATTAATGAAGTTATTCTGAAAGCGTTTTGGCTTTTTCACAGTACAGACATAAAGGTGAGATTTTAAAGTCCCTGCATATGAAGTGAACTTAAGTAGCAAAAGAGCAAACACTGCCGCACTTTTTGTATAGAGCATGTACTTTGTTTTCGGGAAGGGTTTTCTGACTTTCTCGTCTTCATTGTTCCAGGGATTCAGCATGCCCATGTTCTGATCTGGAAACTGGAAAAGATCCTAAGATCAGGATGCTAATCAAGAGTAAACGGAAGAGGAAGGTTTAGCCCAGATCACCTGCCAATCAAGACTCGTAAGATGAAGAAAAAAAATCATTTTTGAAGTACTTTTCTTTCTCTGTAAGACATGATGGAAGGATGCTTTTCAAGAGGATCTTCTGAAACTGCAGGATCTCACCTGGAGGCGAGGATCCGCCCTCTTCAGTCAGGCGGATCGGAGGATCCACAGTGTAGTCTGAACTATTCAAGAGCCTTGTCCTGCTTGTATTCTTCCTCCTCTTCCTCTTCAGCCTGTTGGTTTAGCACTTGTTAGCAGTACCTCTGATGGCGCTCTGGCTGCATAATCCTGCAGCCGGCCGACGAGTACTCGCAGTTTTTACAACCCTCCCCCCTCGACTCCCCCGTTACACACATGTACAGTTGTTTGCTTGGGCTCCCAGTCTGCAGCGTAACACTCTGTACAGCTCCCACCCCCCTCTTTTGGTGTTGCACTTCACCCCATCTTAAATCCAACTAAATGTTCTATATCTTTGCTCTTAATACCACCAACTGCCCCATCTCCTCTCTCTGCCATCTCTGAGTCGTCGTATGTGTTGGTGCTGGTGCGTGATATGCGTGTGAAGTGTTGGTGGTGACCCCAGTTAGGCAGTGGAACGTGCACACAGAGGTCAACAGCTGTACACCGACCTGGAGGACGTGATGTAGCTGCCGTGTGTGCATGTGGTGTCAAAGCAAAGAGAGAGTGGTGTTATTTAACAGTGAAGATGCACATCTGACCGACCATGGAGAGAATCCACACCTCCTCAAATCTTCTGCACACACAACCCTCCAACCCCTAAATAACGGCTTTTTGAACTAATTAAAAAAAAAGTTTTAAAAAAAAAGACAGTAAACATATTTTCAATTCTGTAGCTTTAGTACTAAAGTTTTAAATCAAGTGTGTTTTTGTTTTTGTCTGATGTTTGTACAGCTTTTTCTTGGATATGTACCTTGTTTGTTGCCAAATTGTGGCCTACATACTAAAAAGTATATTCTAGCCCCTCCCCTCCACACCTGTAAGTCATATCCAACGGATACCGATGATACCAGCTTCCACGCGCTGTAGGTCTGATTGCAATCGTTTCGCAGTTCAGTATTACGACAGGTTATCTCTTCAGTTTGGTCATTTTACAGGTGAAAACATTTTGCTACCTGCAATCAGTGTTAACAGATTCAGAAGATGGAAGATTTGTTGTTCATATCCAGTGCAGTGATGGATCTTTATGTATGAGATTTGTTTGAATGTGTTTTGAATGTGTTCAGCCATGCCCCTCCCCCAGCTCAATATTTACAACCTTTATTCACTGGCTGGTTTGCAGTCCTGTAAATATCAAAGACAATTGGATCTTTTCTGCAGTGCAGTTGACATCATTTGCCCCAAAATACTGTCAAAGCCTGTTTGTTTGTTTTTTTTCTGTGAACTTAAATTCTTTTTAATAAAATAAAATCTGTAATCAATTCATGGGCTAGTGTCTGTTGTTGTCAGATACAGCTTTCCACTTGTGTGTTTAATGTGAAGAATGAACAGTTAACCTTCCTTAAAACCACAATATGGATTTATTGAATATACAGACAACAGTCTTAAGCCACCCATTCATCTAGAAGAGTATTTGTGAGGTCGGACATGGATGTTAGGTGAGATGTCCTGGTTCACAGTATCCATTCTAGTTCAAGCTTAAGCTGTTTGATGGGGGTTGAGGTGAGAGCTCTGTGCAGGCCTGTCAGGTTCTTCCACATCACTCATCCAACTATGACTAAAGACTAAACAAAAATTGACTATGGAAACTGAAACTAAATTCAATCAAAAACAAAAAGGCAAAATTTGAGGTATAGTTGATCAATTTTGTACAAGGGCTGGCCCTCAGACTTTATGCCCTTTAAGTTGTTGAAAACTGTGTGACCGGTTCAGCTATTACCATTTACCCTTAAACCATGAAACTACACCAGCTCCATCCCGTTGTGTGTCTGTTGTGGGAGCTGGATCTGATCATGCACACTTAAAACAATGTCAGATTCCACCAGATATTATCCAGCGTCTCTGGGAATCATGACTTTTAAAACTAAGAAGAAAAAAAATGAATAAATATGCAGTATATTGAGGCCATGATTTATTTTACAGATGACAGTACAGAGCCTGCCACAGAGAAAAGGCACAGTTCCTGTTGGTGAGGACGTCTCCTTGACCTAAATGGAGGACATCAAATGTTTTAAGTGCCTTTTGAAAGCACCGAACTGTAAAAAACTGATATATAGTATATGAACAACTCTGAAAACATTGCACATGATAACAAACGTTAGTATGTTTGCATTTGCTGCTAACACCAAATCTCTGGCCTCTTAGATAGCCATATCAACAGTAGTTGCCAATATGGCCACTGTGTGTGACTACAGGGTCATTTATTTCAGATGTTTTTAGGGATTTAATATAAACTATAAAGTACTAAAGATACACATCCTGATTTTGTTGCGAGTGCTCTAGTATTTCCTCCAAATACAAAATCAATTATACTTAACAGAAATCAGGAGTGATCGTCACTTGCTGCTTGCAGTGGAGTGGTAAACTAAATCTAATGGACAGGCTCCCAATGTCACGAGGTACCGTTAAAGGTGGGTGAGAGAAAACAGTGAAAACTGAGTTTGCTGATCTGCTGTCTGCAAAAAACCCCATTTCATTTGAAATGTAAAAGTCAATACAAATGCCTTTCCATAGTGTTAGTGTGGAGAACATTTTCACAGAGGAATGTTGGCGTGCTTCTTCCAGGGGTTGACCTGCTTCTTGCTGGCCAGCATCTCTAGATCTTGGCAGATCTTTTTGCGAGTTGTCGCTGGCTCGATGATGTCATCCACAAAACCTAAAACAAGCACAGTCGGATAAAGATGTACTCGGTTTGTTGGCGTATACACTGTCAGCAGATAAAGAGCAGGAACAGTCGAAAAAGAAAAGCAGATTTACCTCTGACAGCAGCTGGGAAAGGGTTAGCAAACTTCTCCACGTATTCAGCCTCTGCTTCTGCCTGGTTCTCCTTTCCTCTGAAGATAATCTGAACGGCACCCTGAGGAAAAAAAAGAAGGTAACACTGTAAAAATAAAGGAAGCAGAGAGAAAGGGACAAACAAAAAACCTAGATGTAACGTGTACCTTGGCACCCATGACGGCGACCTCAGCTGTAGGCCAGGCGTAGTTCACGTCTCCTCTCAAGTGTTTTGAGCTCATCACATCATAGGCTCCTCCGTACGCCTGGGATGCAAAGACCAAAATAAAAGGATTAATTCAGCAACAAGCAGCATTTCAGACAGTAAATGAATGCAGATGTAAAAGAATCAAAACTGATAAAATGTGAAGTTAACTTTTTTTTTTTGTAGCTGATTCAGACAAAAGATTCCAGTGAAATTATTACAGAGGCTTTTATTCTGAAAAACCACTGGGGTGTTGAGTTATCATCACTGCTCGCAGTTCAACGTGGCAGTTTCATTTTACTGAACTTGGAAGTGCTTTTTGTAGGCAGGGCATTATGCAACAAACAGCTGAGCCAGATGTGCAAGAGGAACCTCACACACCTTTCTGGTAATGATGGTTATTTTTGGGACAGTGGCCTCTGCAAAAGCAAAAAGCAGTTTGGCTCCGTGTCGGATGATGCCTCCGTACTCCTGAGCTGTGCCTGTTGAGAGAAAACACAGCAGTTCTATTGTATGGGGGTTCAGACTATCAGATTTTCTGCAGGTGGTCTGTTCAGTCTCATCCGGCTCATCAGAGAATCACTGGTCGTTAAACTAAACCGATTAAGTCATGACCTTCAGCATGACAAACATGCGCTGCACACAACTGCAGCCTGTGTGTACATGCATGGGGATATTATCTAAGAATACCTGGCAGGAAGCCTGGCACGTCCACAAACGTGATGATGGGAATGTTGAAAGCATCACAGAAGCGAACAAATCGGGCTCCCTTCACTGAGGAGTTGATGTCCAAACAGCCTGACAAACAAGACAAGTACAAAATGGACTGAATGGATTGAGTTTTTTGTTTTTAACTGTTAGCTATTCACACATTTTTCTTACCTGAAGCTACTTTGGGCTGATTACCCACAATGCCCACAGTGCGTCCATTCATACGGGCAAATCCCACCACAATGTTTTTGGCGTAGTTGGGCATGATCTCAAAGAAGTCCCTCTCATCTACTATCTGATTAAGAAAGGGAACTTTTTTTTAAACACACGCAAAAAGGAAATGAGATGTTGTGGTACACGTTAGAAGGTGTATGTTTGTGCGCATACTGCATGAATTATGTCCAACATGTCGTAGGCTTTAGTTGACTCTAACGGGACAATGCTGTCCAATGATGGTACCAGACGGTCGCTGAAAAACGAATGAGATATCAGACAAAAAAGGAGGGGATTTGTGATTAGTTCAATGAGGGCAAAGATGACTGCCTACCTAGAGTCATGGGACTCCCTGATGGGTGCGGGATCCTGATTGCTAAGTGGCAGGAAGTTGAAAAACTCTCGCAGGTTGAGCAAAGCCTCAATGTCATTCTCAAAAGCACGGTGAGCCACACCTATGTAAAAGCAATAAGACATTTTAACTAGAGTTTCTCTCAGATGAGTTAAACATCCTGACTTGAGCAGTAATCCTTGATTAGATTTCATTTGCTAAACAGATTTAAAAAGATGCTGTGAAAAAGTCTTAACCCACCCCTCATTTCTGTATATTGTGCTGGGAAAATGGGCAAAAGAAACATGCAAACAAGAATGAAAACAAACTGCATAAAGCAAAAGCAGGTTTGCACAATTCTAACAATCCTGAAAGTCAATATTTGGTATGACTACTTTTATTTTTCAACACAGCATGAACTTAAGTAAGGTTTCTTTAAGTAGTCTTCAGAATTCTTGAAGGACATTCAAAGCTCTTCTTTGGATGTTGGCAGCTTTTTGTTCAATTCTCTGTCAACATTCTTGCATACTCCTTCAATAAGGTTGCGGTCTGGGTTCCATTGTGTGTTTTCTATTTAGGTATGCTTTTATTGAATTGGCAGGGATCACCGTTGTACTAAAAAATGAAGTTCATGCCAATCAGATGCTTTCCAGATGGTCATGTACGATGGATCCATCATGGACTACATTCATTTTCTGTGTTCATAATTCCATCAATTCAGACAAAATCTCCAAAACCACTGGCTGAAATGCATCCCCAAACCACGAATAATCCTCCACAGTGGCTGTAAACTGTGTCAGGTCTCTTTTTTCCAATTTCTTAATGACATGATTTTCACATACAGTTTAATTGCAGCAGATAGTTTTTAGGCCTGCTATTTCTTGTTTTGTTCTACACTTATTCAGTTTTTGGGAATCACTTCTTAGTGCAAACCATACAATTTTATGCCTGCCAAAGTGTTTAAAAAGATTCTCTTAAAAAAGTCAGGACTGAAAATGAGAGAAAAAGCAGCCAATGTCGAAAGGAATCCTGGAAAACTACTGCTCACGACCACTTTAAACAAATATAAAGAAAGCCTGGATCCTTTGGAAGAAAAACATAAAGAAATGAAGGGTGGCTCAAGACTGGCTCAGACTGGTAAATGTGACAAACCTAAAGCCAGTGCTGGTAAAGCACCAGTGATTGCTACAGCTTGGTTTACAAAACTCTTCAACATCCACATATCTAAAAAAAAAAAAAAAGAGTCTGACCGGACACGGTGGTATGAGTTTTGGCTCCACCGAGCTCCTCCTGAGTCACATCTTCATTGGTGACAGACTTGACAACATCAGGCCCTGTGATGAACAGGTATGACGTGTCCTAAACACACAAACACAAATGTTTCTGTGCATATTGGAATTGAATGCATCTCTTCTCTAAACACAAAATAGCATTTGCGTGCCAGTTTGGAAATATTTCAGGACTTTTTCATATTTCTTGCAGCTTAAATAGCATAAAATTAATATTATACCTACAGTGGATTTTACTGTGTCAGCTACATACCTTAACCATAAAGGTGAAATCTGTGAGAGCAGGAGAGTACACGGCTCCTCCTGCACACGGACCCATGATGAGGGAGATCTGAGGGATGACTCCTGAAGCCATCACGTTCCTCTGGAAACAAGAACGCGTACAGTGTCAGAAATACGACACCAGCTGTTGATGATGAGTTTACGGACATGACTCCCGCCATTTATGTGAAATGTTAAACCCACAAAAATGTAGGGCTTCAAGCTTCTGAGCTCAAAAATCGTCAGGTGCAAAACTTGACATTTTAAATTGATTTACATGAAAAGGTCTGCACAACAATATATAAATTAAATACCAGGAATATATCTGCATATCCAGCCAGAGATTCCACTCCTTCCTGGATCCGAGCTCCTCCAGAGTCGTTCAGCCCGATTACCGGAGCCCCAACTGTCATGGCCTGGTCCATGATCTGACCACAGATTCGATTTAAAAGTGGCACATCAAATGAGGAGATGACCAAAGACAAACACACCCATACAGATGCTAAGTTGCTCACAGCTGACAAGCATGATGTTTAATGTTACTGTGAAACATCTGTATACCTTACAGATCTTCTGTGCATGAGCTCCGGACAGACTTCCGCCAAAAACTGTGAAGTCCTGCAAGACAAAGAGAATGTCACATAAAATCGAGTTGCCACGCTTTGCCACATGTAGGTTTTCTGTACAATGAATGAAAACTGTACCTGACTGAAAACATAAACGAGCCTGCCATTGATTCTACCTCGGCCTGTCACAACGCTGTCACCAGGGAACTATGAGAGAAAAAATGATCAAAATTCACTGAAAATGTTGCAAAATAACAAACATGCTGCTGCAAGAGGTATTTGTGCGCGACCTGTTACCTTGTTTCTGTCCTGCTCCATGCCGAAGTCGGCGCAACGGTGTTCCACAAACATGTCTGTCTCTACAAAGGATTCAGGGTCAAGCAGTAGTTGCACTCGCTCCCTGGCTGTCAGCTTACCCTGGACCGCATCACAATGGTAAATTTATTGCAGTCATGCATCAGATATGTCACCCATCAGAAAGTTTGCCAGCCACACTGCAAAAGCTATGGTTTTGAAATGTCTGGTTGCTTTAGATCAGTGTTCCAAGTGTTGAATATCATAAGCAAAGCTGCCTCTTTATAAGAGTTTACTTCCTTAATTTGTCAGGTCTTATTATTTAATCCCTTACCAGTTTGTGAGCTGCTTATTGTCAGAGGTTTATGCTAATCTCATAAAATAAATCATTACATATACCTTAAAAACATTTGTTATTGTGAAGTTTGTTGTTTAAATAAAATTAACCCTTTCAGGGCTAAAACAAATAATAACAATGATAATAATAAACTTTAGTTTAAGAGTTACTTATATGTGTGTGTGACAGAGACCAGCAAAACAAACAAGCCCCTGAGCCTGACATTTAAAACACCAACCTCCTGGCTGCCAATGCATTTGAAGCATATTATATTATACAATTAAAAGAAATATGTGTTAATATAAAAAAACAACAGCCTCAGTCTGCGTTAGCTGATTTTACCCTTTTATGTTGTGCCTCTATCCTTTGCTGACCTCCCCCCTGCAGTGCCGCCTGTCGCTTCTGGTCAATCCTCTCTTTAACGGACAGGTGGCTGACAGAGTACCAGCGGCACGACCGATGCAAACTCGTCTGCGGTACTGTTGCAGATACTGCGCCATATTTTACTCGCGTCACGCTCCTTAAGGACACCTTCAAACCATTTATCAGTCCGCAACTGCTTCGAGCAACACTGATGGCCGCCATCATTGCTGTGCGTGTAAGCTCTTCTTCTTTAGTGTTTAATGTGTGTTGACAAGCCAGCGTTGGGGCGCCACCAAGTGGACTGGAGTGTGGCTCGGGAGACGATCCATAAAGAGGGAGGAAAACCCCTTTCTGAGCTTAATTTTATGTTAAACATGTTTTTTTTTTTTCACATCTTACTTGCTGTTTGTTATATCCGTTTACTTCAATAGAACTGTCAGGGGATATAGTGCATGCTAACAAATGATCTGCTACACTTTTCTTATGTATTTCACTAAATTCTTAGGAGCCATCTGTCAGTATCAAAACACTAGGCCTGCAGAATCTATATAGTTCTGAACTATGCACTAGAATCAGGGAAGACTGAAACCATCGAGCTATACTTGTAAATAGCACAATACTTGCTTTTTGCCTTTATATCACCCCAAACAAATGAGGTTTTATCTCAAGATGTTCCCAAGCCTTCAAATACTCCTGAGATGTGTCACAATAGCATCTGGAATATAACTCAGCAATTCCATCATTTAATTTAAATGATTCTTAAAGGGACCTTTGTGTGTAGTTTGCATGTCTGAGTGACTCTGCAAGCCTCATACTCCAGTTTAAAAAGAGGCATGCTAGGTCAGCTGATGGTTCTGAACTGGCTGTAAGCATCAGCCCTGCAATAGACTCACAAATGTGCTCTTGCTATAGATGTGTGGAAGAGAGTGTCCTGCTCTTCTGCATTATTGTGTGGCATGGGAGCTTCTCTGTGGTAGAGATGAAGACTCTGCTGGAGGTGGTGAAAGCTGCATAGACTATTGTTTGTAGCAGCTGCCCCCAACACCACCACCACCACAGACATCACTAGCAGATGCAGGGAAATTGCCTCCTCTTTCTTGAAAGACTCCCCTTTGGGCAGGAATCTGTGATCTAGAGCAGAACCACCAGACTGAGGAAGGATCTTTTTCCCAGAGGCTGTAAGACTTTTAAACTCTGCCAGTGCTCTGTAGTCTCTGCTACAGCCAGAGGTAACAGATATGATAAATCACTTGTGTCTTTGCACTACCCTCTTCACATGTTTGTTTTATGTCTTATTTGTACTTAATATTTCCTATTTAAAATAATAAAAAGAAAAACCTGACATGATTGCAAATTTTAATTTCGGCTCATGACAATACATGTGCTGGAAATACAATAAAAACCCTATAAATCCTTAAATCCTTTGCCCCACAACAGCTGGGATAGACTCCAGCCCAGCTGCAATCCTGACCTGGATGAGCAGTAGAGAATGGCTTATTGAAAGCTTTTTTGACATTTGTTGTCAGCTTATTTATATAGCCCGCTATACCAAATCATATGACACATAGATGTCTGTACTTGCTCAAATGCTGTCCATGCCCCAAATAGGGAAATTTTTGTGATCTTCTGCTGCCTTGAAAAACAGATGACTTGAGGATTTTTGGTTTAGTTATTTCAGTTTAAATCCCCATTTGTGTGCAAATTTTTCACTTCATCTACTGCAGCTGTGAGCTGATTTTTCTTTGTCGTGTTTTATACACTTTGCTCAACCTGGGAAAATAATGTAGGTGGTCATTATTTTCTGCAAGTTCTAGGACAACAGCGGGCGGGGAATCAAATGATGAGATTTTGACCAATAGCGAAAGGGGGGCGAGCTCGTGCAGCCAATCAGAAAACAGAAAGTCCTCGCAACAGCTGGTAGGCAGGAGCTCTGCCCGCTCTGATGTCATGTTACAGGGACATTATGGCCTGAGTTTATATTGTAAAGCAGACCTTCCTGCCAGCTTTAGCGCTGTCACTCTACAATTGCAGGGTTATTAATTTCCCAACCACGAATTTGAAAATAATGAATTCACAAAATACATAAAAAATTATACCTGCCCTAAACGTAGTTTTAAAAAAAGCAATTCCAAAATACGATTTAAATACAAAGTGGCATTTTTCTCTTACCCACAACCTCGTGATCGCCAAATTGCATGTCAAGTATAACAGTTAAAATAAGTTGTAAGTCCACCTTTTTTTTTTGTTTTTATTTTGCTAATACATGTCTCTTCGAACAGTTACATACATTTTTTTTAACATCTGCATATGCTCTGCGCCTTGTGCACCTCAACATATGCGCATTCCCGTAAAACGAGGAGACAAAACAGTAAGATGGCACGACAAAGAAGAAGTAATTTGACATGAGTCTTGTGCTAACACCACGGGTGTACCAAAGGTCAGTCATCTTTGGCTACGTTCACACTGCAGGTCTTAATGCTCAATTCCGATTTTTTGATCAAATCCGATTTTTTTTGTCTGCTTGTTCACACTACACATAAAATGCGACATCAGACGCTCTCCAGTGTGAACGCTCAAAGCGGCCCGCATGCGCAAAAGAAGATGTCACACACAACTCGCTCTGTTTAGACCCAGAGCAAACAATATTGTTTGACTGATTGCCCTTAATATAAAGACTTCGGACTTTATGTTTCCAGATTTTTGCTTTAAGTTATTTTGTTATTTACATAATAATGTAAATAACCTAATAATGATCCTTTTTGCTGTTTTAGAGGAGCGGTGCTTCAAAGGATAGTTGCAGATTTCTGTCAGAATCTGCAGAAAATACAGTAAAAATAAAATGTTCACATTTCTCCAACGTTGTCTTCCCAACCGTTTCACCGGATGGTAGGAAATCGTTCGCGATGCAGTGTTGCCAACTCCTCAGTAAGGAAAATCGCTATTGGTTGTCCTAAAAGTCGCTAGAAGTCGCTAAATGACGTCATCACCTAATTTGCATAATTGGTCATGCTAATATAATTGTAACCTATGTTGTTGGAGAGAGAAATAACATCGTGGAAGAGACATAAAGTGAGTAAAAAACGTCCTAAATGCATTTAGAGTTTATTTAGAACTACAAATTAAATTTCTTTTAGCAATTATTGTTTTTTTTAATGTCACAATTCCAACCCTGCTCCTTTACCCGGGCTTGGACCGGCAAAAGTGACCCGAAATAGGCACTCTGGTGGAGTTACTTTGTGTGTGTGTGTTTATAAGTAGTTTTAAACCTTGTGATCCACAAAACAGCATAAGAGTAAAAGAGTAAAAGAAGAACTGACTGTGTTACAGCACCCGCTGCTTGTTGAGAGTAAAAGGGATACGTGCTTTCACGTCTTTTTTTAGCGACTTTTTTAAGAAAAAAAGTCGCTAGGGGGTCTGAAAACTCGCTAAATATAGCGACAAAGTCGCTAAGTTGGCAACACTGTCGCGATGTCCTATCGGGCGCTTCTCCGGCGCTGATAATTGGCGTCTGTCTTGTGTCAGTGACGTAAAAGACGGATTTAATGCGACTTGACCGTTCACACAGCAGTTGCTTTCTAAAACATCGGATACGTATCGGATTCAGTACCACATATGAAAGTGACCCAGATCGGATTTGAAAATATCGGATTTGTGCCGTTCACACTGTCATACCATGATCGGATATGAGTCGCACAGGGGCGAAAAAATCGGATTTGATGCGCTTTCGCCTGCAGTGTGAACGTAGCTTTGACATATTTTGTATTTTTAGCTATATCTTTTCTGACTCGACTGAGTCTGACACTCTAACCAATGCAACCCTGTTACCCGTATTACCAAAAGAGGATACATTTATTTTTAGTTTCCTTCTTTTATTTTTATAATTATATTTCTCCAGTGTCCAAAGATACAATCCAGTGACGGTATCTTTTTTTCTGAGAAAACAGTAGCTAATGACAGAACTAATATATCCATTCAGTCATGTTAACTTGAGTACCCGGTTACTCTAATTTTAACCCTCTTACATGTAATTTGTAATACAATAATAATGCCTATGAATCAGCGTTTATTTGCGAATTAAAAATGTATTCTATATATATACGAAAAAACTGGTAAAATTCCCCAAAATGTAAATTGTTATGCATAAAGTAGACCCGTGCTTAAGGAAGTTTTTCCAGCCTCTTATTAAAATAAAAATACATTTTAAGTAGCGTGTTGCTACGTAGTTTATGACCAATTATAATCGTTATAGTGAGGAAATAAAGCGATGGAGGACATGGGAAAGGCGCTGCGGTAACCACGGTAACTAGTGGAAGTCTCGCGTGATGATCATGCCTGTCGAGAGGGGTTGATGCGAGGAAAAGTGGAAAATCGAATGATTGATGCATTTGCAAAACGGCAAGTTAGCTATGTTTCGGTCACCTCTCCCAGAGCATTACAGCAAAACGTACCAAAATTGCAGAATTTTTCTTAGCCGGTCGCATTTTGCTCCTACGTGCGACGTATAAAGCCACCCAGGGGGGTTAGTGATACGGTTGACTCTTCGCTAGCTAAATCGACTAGCCATGCTAACGCTAGCTGGTTAGCTTTGTTTACATCAAGTGCGCGCCTGGAATCTGTTAACGGATTTCTGACCCGGCGAATTCATGATCTCGTCAGTCCGTTTCTCAGTTAAACATCGACGAGGAGACTGGGTTGTAGAGTAGATTGGCTCTATGGCTATCATCGATGATCTCTTGTGCAAAACGTCCGGCTGATGCAGTAAGCTAACGTTAGCTACGTAATGCTAACCTTTTAATTATGGGTGATTTGCTCATTCGAGTCAGCGTTTGCCCTTAGACTTTGTTGGAGATGAGTATAATTATAACTCTAATAGGTCCGAATTAACAGGAACTGTAACTGTGATATGAAAGAGTTCGCTGGTTAAATGTAATGACTGCGAACCGGTGATGCTAACCTTAGGTAGCCACCTGCCAAGCTAGCTAACGTGCGCGTTTAGCGATAACCGCCTCACCATGGTCGTTGTTTCATATTGCATATATTACTGATTCATGATTAACATCTCTATTGGCACACTGGAGTGACTGATTGTTGCGTCGCTAGACCAATTTACATCCCCTCCATCACCCTGAGGCTGGGCTCTCTTTACGTTGTGACGAGCCGCTGGATTTTTTTTCCTTCCTCGGACCGTGTTTCCCTGAGGCTGCAGAGCACATCGCCATGAACCCGGTTAATGCAACCGCTCTCTACGTGTCTGCCAGCCGGGCCGTGCTGCAGTGCGACCCGCGGCAGCCTCATTCCTTCGCAGAGATGTACAAACTACTGCCCTTCTTCCGAAAGTCCCTCGCATGTCTTGTCTGTGGTAAGTGATTTGAGAATATTATAGCAACACAACACACTTTCAGTGCAGCTTTTATGTTATTTGCGACACTGTATTCAGTTTTGAGCCATACATTGGCTGAATTGCATTAAAAAATAATTACCATTAATATTGACTGAAGTGACCGTGGGCGTGCGTGTGATCGCAGCAGTTGTGACACGATTTGTCGCTCTTGTCGCCGTGGTCTCCTTGGCAACCGAGGCTGGAGCACCAGTCATCCGTCCTCTCGACAAGACAGATGACTGCTCCGTTGTTGTGCCTGCTGCAGAGCCATGTGTTTCTTATTCATGCTTTATTTACCAGCCCGCTTAGCTAGTGGAAGATTTGAGCTGACACAGCTTGCACTGAGGAGACGGGCAATATTGACAGAGCTATGCGCGACAACATTTTTGACCTTTCCCTATTATTTGACAGTGGTTTTGCTATGCTTAATTCTCCTGTGAAATATTCAGTCAGAATTACATGTTTGGTTATGTAAGCAATAAAGATCCATAATCTTTCTGCTAAGCCCATTTGGTTCTTATTTGCTTATTAACGAAAAGGTTTGGTACAGATATGGTTCTGGCTAGTTCAGTTGGTATGTAGATTCCGAACAAGTTGTTGATAAATTGGTAAAAGTTCATTAACTGAACTTTTTATCAAATATTTTGTTATTAACTTAATCAATTAAGCACCTGTTCTGGGTTTTTCACCTTGATGAGTTGCAGCTTTCTCTGATTCATTTCACTTTGGATTATTTTTGGGTCCTTGACTGTTGATCAGACAGAGCAGGATATTTTCCATCTCTGTGATATTGTGGTAGTGATATATAATCATAGGATATAATAATATATGCTTATGCTGCTCCCTTGTCACATGTTTAATTTGGCAAGGTCGGTGCCTTTCCTGACTTAACCTCAAAGGGATTTGTCTTTCCAGCTGGAATTGAACTGGGGACCTTTTGCTTGCCAAGTGAATTTGTAATTCACTATGCTATAGTTGTACTTACAGATAACAAATGTATCTGTAAGAATGATAATCGATAATTGATAATTAAGAAATAGTTATTGTAGCTCATTGAGAATACAGCTGTTTCTATAAAGCTATGATTACTTGAGGTGGAGCGGAGTATAAGTGACTCATGGACAGCTATATACTGTGCCATAGTAACTGTGCCTTTGTTCAAAGGTACTAAACAGTTGGATTTTTTTCTCATTTTTCTCTCAGGTAAACTGCTTCAGGATCCGATTTCTCAGACACATCCAGAGTGTCAGCATTATGTCTGCTTGGGCTGTAAAGGCCAGAAAATGCAGATAAGGCCATCATGCAGTCGTTGTAAGGACTACTCCTCCTTCCAGGAGAACAAACAGCTCTCTTTACTGGTGCAGTGTTACAGGAAGCTCTGCTTCTATGTAATTCATTCACCGTTGCTGTCGTGTGTCAGCAACCATGTAGGAGGGTCTCCAGAGGTAATGGCCTTGCTAGAAGAGGTGCTATTGTCGCACAAAGACGAGATGGAAGACCCAAGTCTAGTGCACGAAGATGTGAATCCCTTGGCTCCTGAGTCCCTTACCCCCACAGAGGCACCACCTGTTCCTGCAGAGCTCTCAGCTGTACCTCAGAGCTCTTCCTCTGATCCTCCCTGTTTCAATGGACCACAGGAATGCAATGGAGACGTGATGGAGGACGTAGCTCCCTCTTCTCCTGAGCTGGAGGTATGCGAGCTGGTAGAGGAGCAGCCACAGGCAGGCCTGTCTGTATCCAATACCGGTTGTGGAGGATTGGAACTGAGTCTGACCACTGGACGTTTAGCCCCAACACCAGGCACTGTGTGCTCACTCAGGGATGGGGATTCAAGTAGCAGGGAGGTGGAGGAGGGGGAGGTGTTGCTCCTCAGTGTGGAAGAGGTGTTACAGACATTGGATCCCCTTCAACCTGGTCGAGACTCTCTTCATACACAGCCGGTTAGGACACATACTCACACACACACAGCTACGGACAGAGCACACACTCAGATGTACATACAGCTGGATGCAGCTCACAACTACACACAGATTCAAACAGGCAGGACTAATACAGTGGCAGGCCATGGTGCTCACACACATACATCTTCCTTTGACCCTCCTTCAGCCTCCAAGCCCCCACCAGTCCGCCTTAACCGTAAACGATCTCATTCAGAGAGTGACAGGGAAAAAGTGAAACCTCTTCCGATTGCTTCTATCCTGCAGGGCTCTTCCTCAAACTCGCACACTCCTAATCCCTCTCACACACTGCACACACAGCCACCCACGCCTTCCCTAACAGTACCAGCACACACATACTCATCGCTTCCCAACGGAGCACCTCCTAAGCCCAGTCGACCTGCGCCGAATCACAATAAAGGTGCCAGGAAACATCCGGAGCCAAGCCCTAAGAAGCCACATGTCAAGGCTCGCACTGGTGGAGCTTCCAAGACAAAGGAAAGAAGCAAAGACCAGCGGTTGATGGCAGGCTGCCTGGTACCTCAAGCACCTGCGAGGCCTCCATATAAGAAGCCAGTGGAGAAGAAGGGCTGTAAATGTGGAAGAGCCACTCAGAATCCATCTGTGTTGACCTGCAGGGGACAGCGTTGTCCCTGTTATTCAAACCGCAAGGTAAAACCATTAATCTATTAAATGAGCACATTATACGCTTAAAGTGTAATGCTGTCATTATGTGAGTTTGTGTAGATTATTCATGCTGCTATTTTATAATGTGTTAGTGTAAACATATGACAACTATGCTTTAGTATTTTTGTTTTTAACCCAAAGAATAACTTGAATGTTAATGTATTTTTGCATTTTAAATGTAAATACAGTGATATTCAAACCTAGTAAAGTCAGGTTTTTGTATTCTTTTGTGACAGTATCAGAAACTGAGAGCTTTGCATCTTTTGTGCCACGCTAGCCCTGTGTAGCCAGAGTAACACTGTTGTCTGTTTTCTCTGATCTTTCTCAGGCATGCTTGGACTGCATCTGTCGAGGTTGCCAGAACTCCTACATGGCCAATGGTGAGAAAAAGCTCGAGGCCTTTGCAGTGCCAGAGAAGGCCTTAGAACAGACGCGGCTCACGCTTGGTATCAACCTAACCAGCATCACAGCAGCCGCCGCCCTCCGCAACCCGGCAACCACCAGCATCCGTGCAAACACCCTCCTCAACGTTGCCACCGCAACAGGGACCCCCGTTTCGACAGCTTTCCTGTCCCCCAGCCCCCCACAAGAGCCCAACTATGAGGAGAGCCTCGAGTTGCTGATCGGATGAGAGGCTGGGACTCCAAAAATAGACAGCATGGTGCTGATAGAATGTGACAGCTGATCATTGTCTGTCAGAAAACGTGTACCTACCCCATTGAGGGGAAGGAAATCTAAGGCAGCTATGGGTCTGTCCTGTCCTGTAATCTGCTTTCCTTCTGTGTCAGAAAATGCTGAGTAGTACGACTAGCATGGGTGTGCCAAAGCCTCCTGTATTGTGCCTGTGTGCCAGTGTTTATTGTTGCCTGTCTCTAGTTAACACTTAAACTCGGTTCTTAGGCTGTTCTGTACATCACAGGTGCTTTTTTTCATTCATAGACCACAGACATTCTCTAAGAGGCAATAGAAACGTATCACAGGTTTTGTTTGGGTGTACACTCACAAGTATTCGAGTATCTGTGAATCCCCCTACCCCCTACATATGGTGCAACAACAACTACATCATCATCATATCAAGGTTACAGCATTTTTCATGTTTGAGTATTAGTCCTTAAGCTTTAGAAATACATAATTTGTGTCAGGACAGCCCTTACTAATCTTTAACCCTCTGTGTGTTCACACCATAATTGTGAAGGACTCTTGTGACTTATATATGTAGATCGTATGTCTCACACAAGACTGTATGCCTTTTCTAGCTCGTTAATTCACTCAATCCAAGTACTGTCGGATGTTAACGAATTTGTCTTAATGAACTTGACTGATGCAGGCATTGTACAGGCAGCAAGATAATGTCAAAGCACTTGGCTGGTTCCACAGTTTGTGAGTGTGTGTGTGTTTGTGTGTATGTGCCTGGTGAGATTTACTGTAATGTCAGTGGGGAGGCGGTTGTTGGGTTGTGAGCACTTAGTCTGATTGATTGGCCAAATTACAACTAAAACCGTTCTTAGCATAGCAATAGGAGCACCAACACGGAGCCTCCCAGCTCCAGTGCGCGCACACAGTTGTTTACAGTATTGCCATTTTAGACTTCAACTGACTGTCTTCAAAAACAGTTACTCTGTTATGCTTTGATTATGGGATTGTACATGACTCTGTGTGTGTATAGATAAACCGAAGCCATAGGTCGTCATTTACAAGATCAAATATGCTCTGTCCATGCATTTTTCCCCCCACACTTGTAGTGTCCAGACTGATTGGAGACCAACTCAGAGACTATTTTTGATACCAAGCGTTTAAGATTTGGTACCACTGTCTTTCCTTTTGGTTAAATCACAATGAAGCCCTCCCGTAACTCAACATGCTGTGTTGTCCGCGTTTGTGTTTACTGTCTCGCCTGTAACTACAATATGTTTGTTAGTCCAGTCCAGTGACCAAAAAGAGACTGAAGACCAACCACACACCTTGGTGGTTCTTTATTGACAAGAAATTAGAAGGCGGATTATAATATGACCTATCTTCCTCTGTGTGTGTGTGTGTGTGTGTGTGTGTCTGTGTGTCTGTGTGTCTGTGTGTGTCTGTGTGTGTGTCTGTGTGTGTCTGTGTGTGTGTCTGTGTGTGTCTGTGTGTGTGTTTGTTTCAAAATGTATTTCTTTTGGGCATTACTTGAACCCTGATTAAGTTTTTGTTTTTGGTATTGATTTTTTTTTTAAGTGTAAAAACTCTTGTTTGGGGAGTGATTATTATTGCTGAAACATCCACTGCCATATTATGGAAACATGTACTACAACATGAATTAAACGATAGTTTTTTACTTTTTCAGTATTGTGTCTTAAAATTTAATTAACCATGAACGTCTCCACTAAAATTGATTGGAAATCCATCCAGTAGTTTTCAGGATACATGTAGTGATAAAGTATGTGGGGGATCACGATTTGTATTCATTTCCATATAAAAGTGTAAAAATGTATTGGAAAACACTTAAAATACAGTATAATCTGACACATCTCAAATATTAGAATATCATGAAAATTCTTTTTATGGTCATTTATTTTAATAGTGCGGGTTGTTACTAAAACTTGCTGCATCAGTGAATGAAGGGATTCATTTTTGTCACTGCTGAGGTGTTCCTGAAGATCAAGTTGCTTTTAATATGAGCCTTCAGCTCATCTCTTGGGTATGCTATCTTCTACCCTTTTCTTCTTCCTTCTAACAATACCCCTGTGGGGTTTGGGTCAGGTAAGTTGGCTGACGAATAAGTCACAGTACTGACGTGGTCAGCAAACTATTTTATAGTCACTTTGGAACTCTGGGAAGTCCTGCTGGAAATGGAAATCTGAAGCTCCATAAAGCTTGATTGAACCATGAAGAGCTTTAAAATCACCTGGTAGACCACCACTAGATCACTTTACACCCCAAATCGTCACAAACTGCATAAAGTTTAGAGTGGACTTCGAGCACTTTGTATTTTAAGTTTTTCCACACTTTAGGATCTTAATTTTCAAATAAAATGCAAATTTTACTTTTAGCTGAAAACTTTGGACCACTGAGCAACTTAGCCCAGGTAAGTTCCTTTGATTCCAGTGTGATTTGATATTAGGAATGAGAAAGCTGTAGTATCTTTCCAGAAGACACCTGCATGTAGTGGCTCTTGATGTCGTGATTCCAGCCTCAGTCAAACACTTGTGAAGTTTTTTCACCGTTTTCCCTACCGCACTTTTCCCTTACAATAAACTTTCTATCAATAGGCTTTACTACAAAACTCTGTGAACCTCCAGTTTTTACAGGAATGACATCCTGGCTTATCCCTTTTGTAGAGGGTATCAATGATTATCAGATCATGACTGTCAAGTCAGCAGTTTTTCCCATGATTATTGTTGGGTGTAGTAATTCTAAAGGGTGTTCTCATCTTCTGAGATGCATCTGTGTTTTTGTTAAGGCATTGAGAACTTCAGAATCCCTTTATCTCTTTAATACCACATTCATTCAATAGATTGCACAGAGATGACATAAACGAGTAGGAAGCTTCATTCATAATATTCAACATGTAAAATCTTGTCAGAATTTTTGATGTAAGACCTCTCATGTGCCCAACATCGCTGCCCTTTCCAGTGACTGATAACTCAGCTGGGAACTGTTTCACCTGCAGGCAAAACGGATTGCTTCAATAGAGGGCATTCACGCGTGACATTTAAATCTGTATCTATTGTATGGCTTGAAGTGCACCTCTATCTATCCGAATGCAAAACATAATCCATGTTTTCTGCCGTACATCAAGCGTCCATGAAGTTTCTCAGGCTTGAAAACGGAATTCATATCCTGCATTAGGTCAACCAATTAAAAGGCCACTGATGGATTTATTTCGATGACATTATTTCCGGAATGTCATACATGACCCGTGGTCCCGAAGAAGTCCTTTTGCCATCCTTACAGTCTTTTCTTCTCTTCCAGTCCTGTTCCATCCGACCGCCACTTATGCTATCAAGCAACATTCTGCTTCACCTCTGCTCATGCCTTTTTAAAATTTCTAGCTCACGAGGAAGGCCCCAAAGTAGTTTGCCCTACCGTCCATCTCTATGACACTAGCATTGCTAACAGTAATGAAGAGGCGATCTGCAGGCTGTAGAAAGGCAGTGCCCGCCTGATGCAGAGAGAAGAGGCCAGGCTCCTGACCCCGAGGCCAGCAGACACTCCTAATCGATTTCATTAGTAAGATGGGTGCCGTGTAGGAACTCATCTGTGGGCCACACCAAAAAAAGAAAAAGAAAAAAAAAGAAAAACATGAATAAAGCATGGCATTATATATCAGCACATTTCACTGATTTGTAAGCGTTCTACCTTTCGGTTTAAATTCACAGGCAAAAGTAGCTGTACTGACTTCATTTCATTTTATCCTGATTGACACTGAGGTTATTTAAACCAACTCAAGCTCAAAGGAAATCCTGTAAAGATATATGCATCTCAAACAAGAGCAAATAAAGTAACTTAACACTTGAACACTGTGAGCTTTAAATGTTCTTTAATGTATTTGAAAGAAAAAGGAAGTGTGTACTTTAAGAAGCCTTAAAGGACACAACACTAATTAAATGCCACAGAGGGACAGAGATATAGATATTGGAAGAAAACTATGTAATATGGTCAATGATTTCTTGGATTAAAAGGTTCAGCTGCCTTTTTAATTCCATCTCTCACTTGAACATCATGAAACAATATTTATTCGCTAAATCACTAATAGTATAATTTCTAATTATAGCTATAGCTAACCATCTCCACCAGTTCTCCTTTAATAAGTAAAAAAGCTTTGACCTTCTTGTAGATATACTGGACAAGCTGAGCTCCTTGCTCCTCTCTTGTTTCCCCGTCCGTCTCCCCCATGGAGGGGAGTTTGAAGTAGGTCTGGGCGTAGATGTAGTAGAGGCCTGCTCTGGGCACCAGCAGCTCTCCTCCTCTCAGCTCTATGTTCTGCAAGAAGGACAGGCCTCTCTGGCCTTCCCACTCTCTGATGCGCTCTCCCAGGTACCCCTTGCTGCTTCGTAAACCTGGAACAGCCACATGCGCATACAGAAAGTAAGACATAGTATATATGCATAGAAAAATCACTGAAAAACATTTAAAGCTTCAAGACTGAGTTTTGTTAAACACTGTTAAAACAGTAACTGCTAACCAAATTATAAACAAATGTTCATGACATGTACAGTGGGTAAGTAATGTTTACAGATGTGCCCACAGACCAGCAGCTATCCACAACTGCTTCTCTAATAGATTAAAATAATGTTCAGTCATGTGTTGGTGCTACATACTGTGGAAGGATTATGTTTCCCACTAACATTGTGCCTAATCTAGAACTACTAAACCACTATTCAATAAATTAGACTGTCAAATAAGTCGTGCATCAGTCAGACACCAGCACCACATCAGGACAAGAGGTTAATTAGAATGTGAACATATTTGACTGGCTCCCCCTAGTGGTAGAATGAAAAAAATAATACAAAGTAATGCATGCTCCTAGCCTGTTTCCCCGTCCTCCCCACTTATTTACTGCGGCGATGTTGTTCAGCACATTTATTAACATAAAGATCACACCGGTTTTAATGCACCTTGCCGACCTAACATGCAAAAGTCGCTGGGTGGACTGCATCTGGCGTAAAAGTCCCTGCCTAATCAAATACATGCAGATCCATCCACTGTGGTTGAAAAAAGAAGACGAGCTCGCCATTTTTAAAGTTGCTTTTTTGAAGAGTCACAATGAAGGTACAAATGTGATTCTACACATAGTACCTTTAAAGTGAATTTCTTTCACATGCTTCAAAGCTTTCCTTTTATATGCTATTCCTCTCAGCGGGTCTCTGTACACTGGATCTATAGTCCATTGCATACAATGCTTGCAAAGTATCTATGTAGGCAATATATGAGCTTTTTTTCTTCTTCAGTTCCCAGACAAAGACTAATGACTCATCTAAAAGACACCATAGGAAACACCAGGGTATGAGAGAGCGGTTATACACATGCAAGCCCTGACGGACATGTAGGTGTGAGGAGGTAACAAAATCTGAAAGGAGCCTCGGAAGCCTGGAAGCAAAATTCCTAACCTATGGCCTTGAAAAGGTAAAGCGGTGTGCACACGTGTTATGTGTTTCAGGTGTTTGTTATGCATTTCAGAATCAAATGTAACTGATAAAATGATCCTCACTCTCTGAATTTGGAGGCTCTGCTGATGAGACAACACCAGTCACATGTGCACCAACTTTGGGAAGAGAGACCCCTGTGAAAAATGAAACAGGATACACACACATACACACGGGACACTTTTAGTGTAAGAAGCCATGCATGACAGTGTGATTGACGTTGAATGGTATGGTTCTTACTTCTCTCAGGAGTAGGTATCTGGAATCTTTCAGCAATCTTCTGACAAAAACAAAACAGAGGAATAATAAGAGAGGAGGAAGTGAAAGAGATTACCAGTTACGTAAAATACAAACAAATACAAAATCACTAAACTAAACTAATCAGAATCAGCAAGGAAGTCACCACCGTGAACCCCTCAGTACCCAGTCTGCTTTAACCCAGGTGTGATGGCAGATTTCCCTTTTAAGGATGAGACTTCCAAAAGTGAACAATCAAAATAGTTAAATTAGAACTAACCAACTCTATCAAATTTCAGCTGAACAAAGATCAATAAAAACCTTCTTTAAGTAGTAGTGGAGCTGTTGCGTGACCTGCCAGCAGGGGTCGCTCTTCTTGTCTGCCGCGTCCAGGAAGTTCAGATTTGGGTTTACAAGACAGGACATGCTGCTCCTGGAAAAACTCTCCTGCATCTATGAGGGTAAAACAACAGGTAAAACAGGGTGAAACTAAGTAGACACTTGCAAATTCTTCTTACCTACTAACTGATCTGTAAATATAAAAGTTGAGGCACTGGGCATTAGGTTACATCTTCTGCCGGTGTAAGTGTCTGTGGCATAACCATCACTGATATACATGGACTGCGCACATTGGCTTCAAAATACCTGCTTTGGATGCAGGTCCATGAGGTGAACAACAGTGCTTAGAAGGCTTTAAAAAGTTAACAGCTTTAAGTCTGCTGTAATCACCATAAGACATACTGCGTGTGTATATGCGTGCTTGACAATTTGCTGGAAACATCATTACAACGAAAAACAATGTCAGCAGGCTGTCCTTGCGCCACAGGTGTGTCTGAGCGGAGACGTGTGTGTGATTCCCGTGATTATGATATTTTAGAGGCGTTTTCAGCTCGTCACAATGTCTACCCGTCTCTGAAATGCGTTGGTTTAGGGTGTCACAACCCATTTCCTCCAATTGTTTAATGTTATCTCGCCCCAACTTTCTCCGCTCTCATTGTCCGGCGCTGGGTGCAGAAATTCCCGCAGGGATTATTACGGGACTTTTAGGAGTAACCTAAATAACCTTTTTAAATTTCTCTTTAAAAAAGTAGATATTCCCAGCGCATTTATTTCTATTCCTTGTTTATTTCTGAGGGAATTAAATCAAAGTGGTAAAGCAGTTTTAATGTTTATCTGACTATATCCGCCTGTCCACGGTCCACAGGTCATTTGGAGTTCATATTTTAATATGCAGTTCCTCTGTCCTCGATCATACTTATCTTGTTCCACAGGTATGAGCCGCATGCCACAATGAAGATCTGTGTTCTTAGTAAGCTTAGCTTGTCCCCATGTTTCACGCCTCTCACTCAATCTCGTGCGTTCCACGCAAACCAAACGCATTTCTTACCGTGTTCAGGACTTTGTTGAAGTACATAAAACTGACGGCGACCGCGATGGTCTGGAGGAGGACTGCTGCGAGTAAGATGAGCCCCAGACTCTGGACAGAAATGGACATGGCCATATCACACAACGACTGAATTCACCAATTGCTAGAAAAAACTTAAGGATCAAGAAAGCGCTTCAGAGTGGCAGATCAAGTCAAGCTCTGTTGCATTTCTTCTGTGTAGGACAGAGAGAGAGAGGGAGGAAAAGTGTGCAGGCGTCTGTAGGTGGAGCAGAAGGGAGGTATGGAGGATTACAACAGCCTCAAGATGTCACTGTTATTAGATAGAAACGGGCAGGGAGCTGCTGCACATGCAACTTTAGGATGCCTTCAGTCAGTGTCGGAAATGTCAAAACTTGCTTCCCTTTTTCAATAAAATCTCCTTTTTGTCCCACTTCAATTTTTTTTTGCTACTAATAAAGTCATTTATTGTATCTTTATTGTATCTTTATGATACAATAAAGAAGACCGCAATCACAGACAGAAAAGTATGTATATGCTTAAACCATATAAAACTATATGCAATTTTGAATTAGTTCAAAATAGTGCCTAAAAATGTCTTTCTTTGTATGACTCAAAATAGCTTTACGACATTTAATCCCAATGTCCTCAGCTTCATCCATATTTCACAACTCAATAAATCTATCATTGTGTCCAAGAAGCAACTAATCAGTGCATTTTTACAACTTAATTCCCCAAATGTGGGGATAATCGAGGACAACATGAAGGCCCTGGAAACAGTCAGCGGTAACATGTGTTGTGGTTTATGTAGCCATGAAGCAGTTTTGTTTTGTCTCTCTTTTATGATAGAAATAAGTTATCTTGGTGTCTAACTGTTAAACAGCTGCAGGTGAAGTCAGTTAAGGAACCTTGGTTTGCAGTTATCCTCTTGGCATTGCTTGGGTGTTGCTTGATGAAGGAAATAAGGCGGTTATTGTTAAAACATATGCTGTATGTCACATATGCACTTGTATGTGTCGCAAGTAAGAGACTGTGCAAAGCAAATGAAAGCAGCAATAGGCCAACACTGTGAGGAAGTTTTGGATAGAAGTACTGTGCAGGTAGCAGATCATCAGCATCTGAAAGTAATCTCCTTCCTGCTATTGTGTGGTGATCTGAGAGACTTCTGTTTGATTAGTGCTGAATGACCTACCATTTTTAGGGCTTCTGCGTACCCACATAGTATTTGTCACAGGGGAGTGATTTAATCGGGAGAATTTAACCTTGAGTAGTTCCCGTGCTTTCATGCCATCACCTCTAACCCTTGCTCTATTGTCAGTGTCAGGAAGTGAAAGTGGGGCTGAAGGAGTTCACAGCTCCAGGATGTGAGTGACCCTCCCAACAATCAAACGCTGAGGGAAAGCATGCAAAGCGCATTCAAAGCCGCACGCATGTAACTTTAATCTTCACACGTTTGCACATCACTGAATATTTCCCAGCAGGTTCACTAAAGCAGGCAGCACCAAAGCACATTAAAAATGTACTCAGAAGTTTAAATGAGGATCGCGGCAGAGATTAAAATATCAAAAATGCGGAAGGCAGAGTGAAGACTCGTGTTCCCTTTAGTCAGGTAATTCCCAGGCTTGTCAGAGAGAATGAATGGAAAAGGTGAGTGATACCTGAAGACTATTTGGCCTCAGGCAAGCCAGATGACACCCGGAGATACATACCTGTCAACACTTCAACAGCAAACATGCATTTTTATCAACCTTTTTCCATTTGTCTTATTGTTATTTCTTCTCCTTACCTTGAGACATTTGGTGACCTTTGACCTGTGTCAGCTATTTTCTCATGCAGGTCTTGGCTAGCTTTAATCCTCTAGCATTTCAATGCCTAAAGGAATAGTCAGACATTGTGGGAAATATGCCCGTTTTCTTCAATGAGTGTAATCAGCGGTTTCACCTTCTTGTGATCCCTCTGTATTTCTATTCATGAAGGTAACTCTTGATTGTAGACTTGGACAATGAAACATCTACTTCATCCAGAGTGATCCTGACTTGGTTAGATGGTGGGAAGGAGTTTTTCTTAACCAAAGAAAGAATTCTGCAATAATCCACTTAAGCTGTCTTCCTGGTTTTTTAGTGTTGTTGGCGGGGACAACTAAGCAGTAGAGTTTGCACAAACCAAATGCTAATAAGAACTAATCACTGTGCAATAGACTGACAATAGTTGAAATACTGTGCAATAGACATTTGGCTGCTACATCTATCTAAATTCATTCTTTTATTATGTCTCCAATAGATGTTTTAGGCCTAATGATGGTCTTAAATAACAAGGAACATGCTTTATCTGGTCATGTAAATGTTTGTCAGTCAATTTTCTACTTCTGAAAAGCTCAACAATTAATGATCATGTCATATCGGTGGTGGAAGATGTATATTTATGTATGTATATTTATATATACTTGTACTTACTAACCTAATTTATACTATGTTACACTTCAACTATTGTACTTTTTAGTCAGTTATTTATATGACATTTGTTGCTGTATAGTTAATTAATTTGCTCATTTGGATGTAATTAATTACTGGTATATTTTATTATATACTACCCAACAGTAAAGGTTAAATCAGGGACTTTACTTGTATTTACTGTTTTGCTGATTTAAGAGATTTACTATAAAGGAAAAGCATATTGCATATATCCTTTCTTAGTAACCAAATTTAAAAGGTTTTTGATTGTAACCCTTACATTCATTTATAGTCATAGTGATTTGCATGTTAATCTGTGTATCAGCTCTGTCTTTGTTCTTATATTTAGATGCAGTAGGTTCTTGTGAGGGAAACACCTTTCTACGGAAGCCAGCTAAATCACTGGTGTCTCGATGCATTGTTCGACACTTTGTCTTCTGAGCAGCTGTAGTCTTCAGATGGGAATTTAGGGAGATTCCATGACTTCACTGAGAGGAACGCAGGGAGGAGAAGCCTCAGGGGAGGGACAAGACAAGTCGAGTGCAGAAGGGAGTAGATGGAGTGTCCTTTAAATCTATAAGTCTTCTGGGTATTTAAGCTTTGCTCCATTGTTCTCATAACTGTCGCAGTTTTATAACACCATGTATTCCTCATAGAGAGACAGATGTTTTCGATTTCAGTATTAACTAGTAGGTTCCAGTTAAGGGATTTGAAGTTCAAATCCAGATGATTTTATTCAATAAATGTTTGGGCACTGTTTACGGTCGAAATTTATTCAGCAATGCCATTTTCCTTTTTTAAATAATTTGTCATCAGACCAAACAAATGAGTAACATCATGTTAAATGGGTGCTACTATAGAAGAGAAAGATAGTCTTGTAGTCCAGCAGGGGGCAGGATTACACTGATTATTAGGGCTGTGGCAAATTATTCATGTGGCGACCCAAAATAGTCACTCCGTTCTCTCGAAACTAAATAACATGCATGCGTAGGCCGTCTTACTCCTTGTGTTAATCGCATATCTGGATAAATGAAGAGGCTGTGTCATGAGTCTAGTATAAAATCTTTCCCAAATCAGACACACGGATCCAGACAAGAGGTGGAGCAAGAGGCAGAGAGATTTTAAGATCTTGCTGGAGGGACAAGGTTAGTGGTTAGTATGTCAGAGGAACACCTGAGGTTCAGTCTGGAGACAAAGTAAGAGAGGCAAGGCTGAGATGGTCTGGAGATATGTAGAGGAGGGATAGTGGATATATGGGGCAAAGAATGCTGAAGATGGAGCTGCCAGGCTGGAGGAAAAGAGGACATCCACGAACCTTAGTCTATCCCAGAAGCAGGGTACACCCTGGACAGATCGCCAGTCTGTGGCAGGGCCAAGCTATCTCTTAAAGTACAGAATATTACATGTAGTATTGTAGTATGTAGACTGGTTGACCGTTCACATAATATTTGTGATTTCCAGCTTATAGTTTTGCCAAAAGGAAACACAATGAGTACATTTAGTCAACCTGATAATGCCCCATCTTCAACAGAGAAGTTTCTTTTTGTTTTGTTTTCTGCAATAATCAGTGCAGATCAGTCCAATGATCAGAACATATGTAACTCAAGCTGAACATTAAGTCATCTAGAAAAACAACAAATGTGAATAATGAGACACACAGAGGGAAAATGCACCAAAATCATACTGCATTTATTGTGCATCACAGGCTGATGATGTATGCTGTAGCTGTGAGCCTTCATAAAAAAAAGGTTTAAAAGAAGGAGAAAATTAGATTTAAATGAAAAAAGATGCAACTTACAGCCCGCAAATGTCTTTGTATACAAAAGTGTCTTCAGGATCATGATGCTATCCCTGCACCTGACATACATGCAGCTGCTTTCTGTAACTGCTTCTGACAGGCAAACAAAATATCTTTCAGTCATTTATATAAAACCAATGAATTACTATAAAAATACAGGATGAGTGTAAAAATAAACAGTCATCAGACTAAAAGGAAATGTGCATTTTGTTAGCGATTGTCAAGAGCCAGAACATGTTAGACATTGTTTTCTTATGGTGCAGTGAATATTTTGCTACTTACATACAGCTTTGCTTTGAACTTAATTCTATGCAAGCAGGCTAACATGCACTATCAGATTAGATTTCCCCATCTTCATTCTTCAGATGAACACAGTGAAATGCTCAGATATAGCATTGTTATTATAAAGTATTGTGAGGGGAACATGACCGTCTATACAAAATACCTTAAATATTAATATTTAAGGAGACAGTTCATTCAAAACCCAAAAAGTCAACCCCATAAAATTGCCAGACTAATTTTTATCCTTTGGGGTGCATGACAGTTTAAAAATTCATGGCAGTCATTTTGATAGTCATTGAGCAACTTCAATATGAATAAAAGTGGCAGATCTACTGTGTACCAGCCAACAGGGTAAAATACTGAACGCTGCTGAAACTGCTGACCTAACCTCAGCTGTTTTTAGTGAGGCGGAAAAAAACACCACAATTCAAATGATTGTTTTCGACTTTGGGACCTAACTTGTGATGCTTTTGTTTTAATAGTGGAGTATAAATCAAAAAGGTCTTGTGACATTTATTACTCATGTGTTTTTTGTGTCGCTACAAAACAGCACATGCACGATCCTTCGTATTGGAAACAGCCGATGAATGAATCCATTTAAGCAAAGCTATTGGCTGTCAAAGCACTTTAATGAATTTATAAAGTATCTTTATTAGTTGGTGACAGTGTTAGCTATGCTGATGTTGCCAGCAGATTAGACTGGTTCGAAGTATCATAAAAACTTCACATGTACTGAGCGTGTGCAGGTACACAAGGGCCCTGAGCTTAGATGTCAGATTTTTAAACAAAGATTTACTAGGCCTTCAGCCAAGCCTGTGATTCACAAAGAAAAGGGCTTCCAACCATTACTCACTTGCAAAAACACACATACACACTTCTACAGGTTGTTCTGCAGCCAGTTGAGGTAACTCCTAAGTGCCCTCTTCCCAACATCAAATTCAAGTGGCCAGGATGTTAAACTGAAACATCCATGGAAGCCATCCTCATAGTGGTCGCTGGTAACAGCGACCCCTGCATCCTGTAAGCGGCGGGCATACATCAGCCCATCATCCCTCAACACGTCATGCTCACATGTTAGAATGTATGCACGAGGGCATTTTGCCAACACTTCTGGCCCAGCCAGCAGTGGTACCGCCCGCACATCAAGCAGGCCTGGCACCTTCTTCAGAAACCCCTCAGATCCCTTTTCCACAATGACAGGATTGTAGTTCTTCTTGTACTTCTGAGTAAGTAGCACATTCCAGTCAAGTCTTGACCTCAGCTCTGGGGTGAGTGAAGAGTGTTGCAAAGCGCTGTGGTTGTTCACTAAAAACTCGGGCATAAGAGAAAGGTCAATGTTCAGATACTGCAGCCAGAACTGGATCATGTTGGTCCGGTAAAGGAGGGGGATATATTGGTTCTGCAAATAGGAGGGTGTATTGAAATCCAAAGCCTGGAGCACTGGATAGATCAAAGCTTGGACACTGAATTTCACACTCATGCTGTCATCTACAGAAATCTGAAAAAACAAACACACAATATGAGTAATGGCTGTGTACATTGCAATGCAGACTGTGTGGTGATGTCAAATGGTTCTTTCCTTTTCCTTACAGCAAGATGAACGTGTGTATTTCTTTTTTCTTTCAACTCTAAATTACAACCAACAACAATGTGGTGTTGGACTTTTTTTTTTCATATGTTGCATATTAGACCCAGTTAGTTCAATTCAATTCATTTTGTTTATACAGTCGCCTCAAGGCACTTTATATTGTAAGGTAGACGCTACAATAATACATACAGAACAAAAACAACAATCATATGACCCCCTATGACCAAGCACTTTGGCGACAGTGGGAAGGAAAAACTCCCTTTTAACAGAAAGGAACCTCCAGCGGAACCAGACTCAGAGAGGGGCGGGGCCATCTGCTGCCACCGGTTGCGGTGAGGGGAGAAAGACAAGACATGGTGTGGAAATAACAGCTTTGTAAACATAGCTTTGTAATGCAACTAATTTACAGTGCTGTGAAATAGTATGTGCCCACATCCTGTTTTCAACTAGTTCTGTGTGAAAAACCAATGCTCCTCCCTTGTTAAATAATTAATTAAATATCATGGATAAATTTTTATAGAAAGCTGAATTCAATTTCACCAGCCACACTCGGCTGCCAGACCTGTTGAATCAAGAAATTACTTAAATAGAACCCGTCTGAGGTGAAGGGTTTTGAAGCCATTTCTAATTCTTTGGTGTTCCAGCAAACCATGGTGAGAGGACAGCTTACCAAAATTACTCCAATAGTGTATCGACAACTCATCCAGGAGGTCACAAAATAACCAGAACAACATCTAATGACCTGCGAGCCTCACTTGTCTCAGTTAAGGTCAGAGTTCATGATTCAACAATAAGACTGAGCAAAAACGGCCTCCATAGTTGAGAATTCTGTTCTCTGCCAGGAGAATGTCTGGCTATCAGTTTGTGCCCTGAAGCTGAAGTTCACTTAGATTTACAGCATGACAATGATCGTGAACACAGCAAGTTCACCTCTGAATGGCTCAAAAAATTAAGGTTTTGCATTGGCCTGGTCGCCTTAAATCCAATTGAGATGCTTCGGCATGAACTTAATCAAGCTGCTCGTGTTTGAAAACCATTCAAAACGGCTGGATTAAAACAATGCTGCAAAGAAGAGTGAGACCACATTCCTCCACAGTAACTTTTTCCCTTAATAAATTAAAATCATGATTCAAAAACTGCATTTTGTATTACCTTGGGTTATCTTTGTCTAGCATTAAAAACTGATCATTTAAAACTAAGAATGACAAATATGGAAAAACAAAGAAATCAGGATATATGTCATGATCCAGAGCATTATACTAGCAGTCGTGGAAGGCATTTTATGAATTAAAACATTTGAGCTTGATATACGAATTGTCGCATGCATGCAGAAAATAGCCTTTCCGTTTACCTCCTGAGCAACTGCAGCAGCAAGGTTTCCTCCAGCGCTATCACCTGCCACAGCCACACGATCTGGGTCAATAGAATACTTGGCAAGAACCTCTGGAGACAAGAAGTGTTTGGCAGCAGCAAGACAGTCTAAATATGGCACTGGAAAGTGCACATCTGGATACAGACGATACCTACACACACAGAGGGTTCAGATGTAATTTACTAGAGGTTTAGAAAGCTTTGGAGTATATAATTGAAGGGACACTCCACTGATGTTGTGAATGGAGACGACAGTTTTGCAAGAGGAAACACACTTACTCAACAGAGACCACAACAGTATTCAGCTCATCTGACACCATTCGGTTGGTAATATCATATGACCCCTTCTCTGAGGAATTGAAAGAGTGAGAGACAGAGAAGGATGGAAAAGAAGGCGTTCAGGGATTATGCAAACTGAAATTTAAACGTGGGGTGAAAAACATCTGTACAAGCTCAAACACTATCTAAACTCCTCTGTTTGATCTGGACAAAAATCTTTTATTTCAAGGCAGTTAAAGATAAAACACTGCAGTATATAGACGAAAACAGATTGATAAGGTTAGATATATGCCTATTGTGTTATTGACACTTGAAAATTTGCACCTAAAAAGCAGAGAAAGTTGTAATTATCACAAGTAATGTCTCAAAGCTTATGATTGTTTTTAATGTAGGCATATTATTTTTATTTCTAACTAGAGAAAGCAATTAGAGACTCACTGGTGGTGCCGAAGGCCCAGCCACCTCCGTGGAAATACATCAACCCTCTCCTCAGATGACCCTCCCCTCCAGCTGGGGGTTCGTAAACTCGCACTGGGATGCCAGCGAAAGTGATGTCGCTGACCTTCACGCCTGGAACGGCCCCTGCACTGGACTCAGAACTCAGAAATTCCTTCAGTATCCCTTCAAAGCCAAATGTGAACTGCCGGAAAGATCTAGTGTGATGGTCAAATCCCAGCCATTGCTTCAAAGAGGCCTGGAGACAAGAGTAAACCAAACTCCAGCTCAAACCTCTTGATTGGTTCTTGTTTGTTTCAGGACACACATTAAGAATTTAATACATAGATTGAAAGGAAATTAGTGGAAACAACAGAAAGTCGTAGGGAATTTGGCAAAAGGCAAAATGTAGTCATCTCTTGGCAGGATTTTGAGACACAATTTCTCACAGTCACCTTTCTCCTCCTACACTGTGCATTACTGATATGTCTGACCTTTCCCTCACTCAGTGTCTCAACAGCAGTGCTGAAGACACTGAGGTACAGCCAGTCGCACTGTCACATGTGCAGATATCACATTTTCACTCTAATGAAGAATAAAGTCAGTTTCTGTTATGCATCAGCACACTGTTCACTAGTGGGTTTTAAAACTATTTAACAATATCAGTCACACTTAAGCACGTTCTAGTGCATAACATCTGCTGTAGAAACAATGAAGCAATGCAAAATTAATATTAGTGACGTTTTCTTAAACAGTGTCCTCAGGTACCTTGGTGTTCATCTGAACAACAAACTGGACTGGACTCATAACTCAGACGCCCTCTACAGGAAAGGGCAGAGCAGGCTGTACCTGCTGCGGAGACTCAGGTCGTTTGGAGTGGAGGGCCCACTCCTGAAGACCTTCTATGACTCTGTGGTGGCCTCAGCCATCTTCTATGGTGTGGTCTGCTGGGGAGGCAGCATCTCTGCTGGGGACAGGAAGAGACTGAACAGGCTGACCGAAGGGCCAGCTCTGTTCTAGGATGCCCTCTGGACCCAGTGGAGGTGGTGAGTGACAGGAGAATGGTGGCTAAGCTGTCATCCCTGATGGACAACATCTCCCACCCCATGCAGGGGACTCTGACAGCACTGAGCAGCTCCTTCAGTGGGAGACTGCGGCACCCACGGTGTGGGACGGAGAGATTTCGCAGGTTTTTCCTCCCCACTGCTGTCAGACTCCACAATAAAGACTTTTGCAGCTGATCAAACACACAAACCCACACATGTGCAATAAGACTGCTATATGTGCAATTCTTCTTCTAACGAAGTTGTATTTTTGTATTTTCCTACTCAGTTGTATATAGTATTTGTATTTCCATTTTATTCTATTGTATATATTATTCTATTCTACTTTATTCTATTGTATATGGTATTTTATTGTATTGTATTGTATTTTATTGCTTTCCAGTGTTTTCTAATTTCTGCTACATAACTTTGCACTTTGCTGTAACAAAACAAATTTCCCACCTGTGGGACTAATAAAGGTCATCTTATCTTATCTTATCTTAAACTAGATGCTAATGACTGTTTTAAATCTTACAAAATAACAAAATAAGTCCAGATTTTTTGTGAAACTCTCGCTCTGAGGATTAGTCTCGGCCAGCGTGCTAATAATTAACGGATAGTTTCTAGCCATCTATAATCTGCCACTTTCAAAATGTAGAACACAGGTGAGGGTGTAAAGTTCACGATCCTCTCACAGCGCCAAAATAAAAGTCTCAATAACTTTTGAAATCACACAGTGGGATTACTAAATGAGCTCTTTCACAGACTTGGTGCATTTCAACCCTGCTGTAAAATCAGATTTCATGATTTCATTTCAAGCATGAAAAGATCTCTGGATATCTGGTCATCCAGTAAAACTAAAAACTGGACTATAGATACCTTGAATCCATGACATCCGTATTTATTTCAGCAGCATATCATTTTGCACTGTTACACTGAATATCAACACCAAACAGCATATTCTAGCAAAGAAAGATGGTACTTTTTTTGCACAAATAAACACAAGGTTCAAAGTCCAAGTCTGTGTTTGAGTGTGTTTTGTGCAGAGCATGTTTTTAATAAAGCTTTTCAAACACACAGTGCATGCAGCCAACCTGTAATAACACATTTAATTAAAACTTTGCACATAGAAAAGTCAAGATTCTGTCTAATGCGATCCTTCTCATTCGTCTCTTTTTGATGCCTTACGTGCACCAGCTTTTCTTCCTAGTGAAAATATCTACTCTCTTACCACATGAAATGCTGTCCTTAAATAGGCATCCAGCATCATCAACTTCCACGGCTGCTGAATGGCATCAGGCAGCGGGATGTAAATATAATAAGCAAGTGCCAGCGTTAATGACACAGTAAGCAGGAGTGACAGCAGCCTCATCTCGCAGCTGTAGGATGATGTTTCTTCAGTTACTGACTGAGCGGAAGACTGAGACAGACCCCGCCGCCTAAAGCTGTCTGATTCTTAATTTGTCACTGGCGCTTGGCACTAGAATGCGTGGGCAATTAAGCACTTCCGCTGGAAATCTTCAAAATAAACCTAAATTTTGAAAGTGACGTTTCTTTTAAAAATAAAACGTTTTGAATAAATCTATTTTAGTCACATAACTTTGGAAATGGGAAAATATGAAATAGCCGTGGCTTCATCTGGTCATATGTAGGCAGGTCATGTGAAAAATAAAACAAATAAACTAAAAAAAAAAAAAAAATAAAAAAAAAATGAGGCAAAATTCAGCCCAGTAAAAATAAGGTATCACAGTATTTTTATTTCGTGATTCGCATGTCTGGGTTAGGGCTTTTATTTTGAAAGCTGAGTGAAAACAGCAACGAATGGGCATCTGGGAAGTGGGAGGGTTTTTTTGAACAGCTGTAGGCGTGTGTAAGTTGTATTACATGTTTGTAACCACCGAGAGGCACAATGGAGCTGCAGTCCATTAGACATTAGATTAGTGTGGGCAGATTTTGTAATCACATTTTAAAGGATGAGAAACAGAATGATATTATATGAATTGCTTCTTTATTTTAGGCCTAATCAAACCAACTAGACGAAAACCGCAAAGAGAAAATAGTAAAAAGAACTAAATGCTCTCCTCAGGAAACACAGTCCCTGAGATGTAATTTTTTTTAATTAATTTTGGATTTGGAAAGGGAGGATTTGCAGTTTGGGGTGGAGTCATGTTCCTGTTCAAATCAGGAGCTCCTTTCTCACTGATTCTTGATGCCTTTTTATCTGCAGACATCAGTGTTAGACCAAAGTCTCACTGGAAGGTATTAGTGGTGCAATATATGGGCAAGAGCTCTGCTTTTACCAATGAGTTATTATTTCTTGACTGTGTGGCTTTTAAATTAATCAGGAATAATATTGTACAGGAAAGAGAAACGATGTGAAGTCAGCATGATCCCCAGTTACAATTTAAAATTGAATGTTTAAGTTGCTGCAGCTAAATCTGCATCAGATTGCCAGAAAGGCCCAGTACAGTCAACAGACTTCATTGCAGATTGGGGAAAGCGTCTTCTCCTGTCTCACTTTCTCTTTCTGTGCTATATAACTCTGTCTCTTCCCATGGTTTAATTTTAAATGGCCGATGTCTGTCCCTGGTGGCCCGGTGTGAGAATGTAAACAAACATCATGATGATGAGGATCTGACCTCTGCGCTGAGCTGATTTTTCCAAAACATAGTAGCAAGACCACCTGACCGTGTCAGCTTAGCCTCTTGGAGGACCAGCGTGGGGTTGGCAAGGTGGCTTCAGGAGGTGATACAGAAAAGCTGATTAGTAAACAGGGACACAGCAGATCAGCCTGCTTGTTCCTCCAAAGCTCATTAATTAACACGCTGTCGGACCAAAGTGAGAAAACGACAGGTTGTGGTTTTATTGCCTCAATATATTTTCATTCTATGATGCTAATTATGACCTCTTTCTCACATTGCACTTTCATATTTTTGTTCCAAATGATAATTTGAGCAACTGGTGCATAATGAAATCACTACCTTATGCAAACCGCTTCATCTGTGCTTTACAAGCCTGCCTAACAGAAGAATGCTTTTAATGCAGATTTCGTTGAACCATCACGCCAAAGATATGCATGAGCAGCAGAAAGCAGATTATACAGCAAAATCAGTTGCATATATTTTTTTTGCACGTCATGGTAATTTGGTACCTTTGCACCTAGTTAAATGTGAATGCTTCTACTGTTACTTGTGATGCACTTTTTTTGCAGTCATCTTGACATCCTAAATCCTGCGGTGTCAGTGTTTCACACTCAAAAGATCACTTAAGCCAGACACAGATGCCACGCTTCCTTACTTTCCAAAAATCCCTCTGAATGAGAGTGTCAGCAGAAAGCTTAAATTGTATGTGTGACATATGCACTTTTGTGTGTGTGTGTGTGTGTGTGTGCATGAATGTGTGTGGTATAAAGCGTGTACATTAAAATTCCCTTTTACTGCCCCCTTCCTCCCTCCTGTGTGTTGGCTTGGCGTCTCCCACCAGTCTGTGGTATGGAGGGCAGAGAGAGGGCCCCTCTCTCATGTCACTGACTGGAATTACACTTATGGTCATATAACAAGACTAAATGCACGAGGCAGAAATTGAGGTTTTCCATTTCAGGCAATGCTGCCTCATTGCTCAGCCTGGGTCTGACATTGCCTTTAGATATGTGTAGGAATTATGGTACTTGAGAGCTGGATCTAATATACTTAAAGTGTAGGAGTTAAAATTGAATTGCTTTGTTTAACAAGTTGTGTTTTAAAACAGAGATGTTTTTGAAGCAATCTGCTACAGGTACTTGAAACTCGTATTAAGAAAGTGCGCAGGCAGTGATTTTGAGTCTGTCTGAAGCACAGATGCATGCATTATCTCGAACAGGATATTTTTAACTTCACTACTTTTCTTTTCTTTCATGATTCAACAGAGGCTTAAGCACTCCTGCAAAGGTAATTTACAGGATGTGGCTGTGTGTTTGAAATCAGGAATGTTGTCCCTTTAAAATGCCAGAAAGAGAAACAGTTCAGCAGTGATGCTGATGGGACCCGGATGACACAAGTGAGTGGATGGACATATGTAGGATTTTAAAACTGTTTCTGTGTGAGTGTGCATGTGTGCATTGGAGTAATGAGTAAAACATACAACGCCCATCAGGATCCAGGTAAAAAATATAAATAAACAGCTTCTGTGACAGCACTTGAGTCCATGAGAAATTTTTATCGTTCATTTATAGCAAGGGAATACAGCAGAATTTCTCTGAATATATCTCTTTTCACATTGAACTTGGGTGGAGTGTATTTCAGTTTCTCTTGAGACAAACAAATATTACAGTGAATGAAGACTGAATTCCATGTATCTGCAATCATTTCAGTGGAACTGAGAAACTGACAGTGTTGACACCTGTGCTCCTTCTGCTAAGATAAGTCAGATCATCTGCCATGAAAGCTGAAATTTGGATGGATCAGCAAGAACTGAGGATTTCCAAACAAGGTAACCTCCCACGAGCGGAAAGGTTTATAAGCAGTTTAAAGGAAAGGATGGTGAACAACTGCAAAAATATTTAGACCTTAACCCATTTTAATTTGTCATTAAAAAAAAACTTTCCATACTTTTTCATTTTTATCATCTCACATAAGGAAACAATGATCTGTGTGACTGGGCAAACACACTTACATGCAATGTCATTGTATGGTATTTAGGAATGTCATGGGGCCAGTTGGTGGTCGCTATGCTTCAGTTGCAACACAGACTATTTCTGAAATGACAAACAACAATCTGTTGATATTATGTCTTCCCCGAAGCAAGGTGTCATATCAGAAAGAATGGCAACAGAAGCAGCAGGCTCGTGTTTTTGTCGGGCGGCATGCTGTCGTTGACGTTAGGCGTTCAAGTACACAGTGTTCTTAATTGGCTGAATGACTGACTATTTTGCTCTGCTGGTGATGAAACGCTGACTTCAGCTGAGCATTGTGGAATCATTTCAATCACTTGTTATAATTATTCATCTGTTACTGTGTTTCTGCTCTTATCGGCACATGACTTGAATTTGGGTTTATCTGGGTTTTCAGCTACATGAAGCAGTAGCGTGGTCCTTGACATGTTCTGCTACTTGGGTATTATTGTTGTAGCTTAAGAATATATTTGGAACAGCTGAAATCCCTGCTGCAGATAGATAGATATCAGAACCACCTTTAGAGAGTGTATAACTTGAAGTTTTTTGTATTGTACTATATCAGTGGAGGAATTTTGACCCACTCTTTCTTACAGCGTTGCTTCAGTTCATTGAGGTTGGCTGGCATTTATTTATTTGTTTTAAGGTCCTACCACAGCATTGCTGTTGACTTAGACAGAGCCCATTGCAACAACTTGAATCATTTTAGGTCATTCCTTTGTAGATTTGCTGGTGTGCTTGGGATCACCGTTATGTTGCATGACCCAACATGGACTAAGCTTTAACTGTCAGACAAACAGACTCACATTTGACTCTAGAATATTTTGGTATTCAGAGAAGTTCATGGTCGACTGAAAGACTGCAAGGTGCACAGGTCCTTTGACTGAAAAATAAATCATCACTCCTCCACCACTGTGCCTGACAGTTGGTATGAGGTGTTTGTGCTGACATGCTGTTTGGTTTCTGCCACTCATGGTGCTATGCTTTATGGCAGAACATCTTCTCAAACACTTGGTCTTGTCTGTCCAAAGGATATTCTTCCAGAAGTCTTATGGTTTGCTCAAATGCAACTTTGCAAACTGTGCAACTGGTATCTGTTTAGAGAGAATATGATTTATTCTGGCAACTCTTCCAAACAAACCATATGTTTTTAGTCTTTTTCTAATTGTATTGCCATGAACTTGCTAACTGAGCCCTGGAGAGTCGGAGAAGTAGCTCTTACAACCTTAGGATGAATTTGCTGGGACGTCTACTGGGAAGACTGTGGCATTGCAGTCGACTGGCACTTACACAGAACCTCTCTACTCAAACTTTTTAGTCATTCTTCGAATCAAACACACACACACACTTTTATCTAACATGAACACACAACAGATACATCAGGGATAACTCAGGGTTTAATATGTTGCTCAAGAACTACTGCCTACCTTCATAGACGGGCTGCTCTACCACACAGCCTGAATGCTCCAGACCAGTAAACTGCAAAACCATCTGCTTTAATAGATATGTTCACACACTTGCTGATGATCCCTTAAATAAATGCATTTGATAAGCAATATTTGGGTGCTACTTACTTTGTGAATTGCTATGAAAATAGTAAGTTTTCCACAAGACTGTAGTCTTGTCCTGTGTACTTTTTTCTTTATATGCTTTTATACCTAAACGAGATTCACACACATATATAAAGGTATTTAAAACACATTAACAAGTTAACAAACATAAGTAATTTTTGTATGAAAATAAAGTTTTCCCTTACTAATTTCTTACCTCACTTATGTCTTAGTCATAGTTTAATGTACTGCATTAAATGGCCACACAAAACACAAAAATGATGAACTAAGGAATTAATTAAAATCTTGGTAAACTGTAAATGATTGTTCATCTGATCCCTGCCAGGTAGGCATTTGTTGATTTATTAAATTGGAGGAAAAGAGATTAGATTCTCACACTAGTTTATAATTACTCACTGTTTTTTTTTTTTCTCAGACCCCTCCTTTCATTTTCAAGCAAGTTTTTCCACCCATTAATAGCCAGCTCATTTCTTGTTCCTGTCAGACTCAAGTTTTCCCCTGGTCTCCTGGGGATCTTGGACTGAAGAAGGCAGATGGTATAGTCCTTCCACTGCAGTCAGCAGGAGACAGCACATCAGTTTCCTCGATTTACGCTTCCCACAGTTTGGAAAAAGCATCAGGCTGGCAGCTGCCCTGGGCAGAGATGAGTCAAGGGTCAAGTGTCACACTGATGTGGGCAACTGCATGACTCAGCCCTGACCTTTAACCTGGGCCTGCACGTGGACAGCCCTGTACTGTTATGTAGAGGAGAAATGCAGCTGTGTAATCAAACAAACCACCTCAGCATGGCTCTTTGATGGAAACAGCGGTGAATATGAGCAACCACATTAGAGATAATACAGCAGAGCAACAAGGCAGCAGGGATTAACATAGCATCTATGATTAAACAACCATTAGAACATGCAGATCAACATGAGCACACACATGACCTCCCACTTCCTCCCTGCCATATCCAGCCAACGCCCCATCAGACTCCCACGAGCCTGTCTCTGGTCTAAATGGGATCCTGATGTTCTGTTAAAGAAACCCCCACACCCATTCCCCGCCTTGCGTTCCCTTTAGCCAGAACCAAGGCTGTTAAATGCGGTTTTGCACTCCTCCCCTCGTTCTCAGCTGCTGCCGAGCGACATTGACAAGAGGCAGCTGTTGTTGTGGTGAGAGGGTGCGAGTGATGCAGCAGGCAGCAACCAGAGGAGATACATAGATAAACCTGCAGATAACCAGACATATGGCCGGGGTCACCTTCAGAATGCGCGTATTAAATATGTGAGCGATTGCCTTTTTATCGGCACATAGATCTGCGGTTGCGGCTTGTGGGGAATCTATTAGCAAATTAACATGCGAGGATGAGAACATTTGGAAACAGGAGCTGCAGCTAAAGACCCTGACATGTTGAGAAGCTGCAGAATGTCTGCACACTAGCTGAGGAGCCTGCCTTAAAAGACAGGAAAGGGGCGTCTGGGTCGAGAGCTGGGAGCCAGTTTAGACAACTGGTATCTTGTAACGCTCTAATAAAACTCTTCCCTTTTTACGAATGTTTCCCTGTGGAGACAAGACCCAAACTGAGACGGAGAGTTTGGCAAGCTTGCTGATAATAAGGACACACACACACACACACACACACACACACACACACACACACACACACACACACACACACACACACACACACACACAGGCCAGAAGTAATATGGAGACAGGTAGGCTCACAGAGTAAAATATCTGCAATATCTTTTTTTTCAAACTCTCCTTGGTAATAATGATTAATAGCTGAACGTAGCATGTATGTGCTGGGGTGACCCCACTGTCCCTGGCTTTATACGTGATGCTGTATTTCTGGCATCTGTTGCTTTCAGCAGAAGCTCAGATCCAGGTGTCTTTTCCTTAAGGCAAAGTTCTCATGTGCAGCACGTATTTGTAGTTTATCTATGCTGGTGTATGAGGTGCTGAGTGACACTCCCTGTTCCATTTTGTCAGGATGTGTCAACACCCTCATTGCCTCTACTTTTTATCCCTCTACACCTCTCCCTCCTGACTCTTTTTTAGATGTGTGTTGCAGCTCTCACAAGGATGACACTTATTTTTTTCCCTTTTTTTAGTCAAGGTGTTATTCTTTCTTCAAGGCGAAGGCAACCACTCTAACTGAGAATGAGTTGAGTGAATTTCATGAAGAACACAAGACTTCAAAGTGGGAAAAGGCCTAAATGGTCAAGTTACACGCAATCATACAAAACAGATTCCTTCATGTGTGAGTGATGGCATGCAACGTTTTGATGCCCTTTACCCAAACCCTTTTGAACCCATTGTTGAAAACATGATAAGATTAAATAAATTATATCCATCTATTTCTGAGAAAATAGATATGATTAAGTACAGATCAGACTATAAAGCCGACAGAAGGCTTTTTTCTCTTTTTAGTGGTCAGGAGTGGTGCTGAAGTAAATGCATCCAAACTACATGAAACACATCCCCAAATCCTGAGAAAATATCTTTTTTACAAAGTAGTTTTATAAATCACTGAAGCAACACATATGCCTCAGACACTTTTAGTGCAACTGCAACACATCCATCCGTTGCAAACATTTCAGATCATTCAGTCACAGGGAAGTACAGTATGATCCTCTAATATTGAAAATGCAAAACAGGAATATAGCTGCAATAAATTTGCAAAAAATGGAAAACAGAGAATAGTCTGCTCATGCAAACTATAGAAATTACACAAGAAATGGGCTGTAAATCAGTAGCATGACGTCTTATGGAGTGATGAATCCAATTTAGAATTTTTTTTATTAAAGTGAGTCTCTACATCAGGAATGCCAAACTCTGGGCCACATCCAGCCCAACATGTTGAACATCTGTAAAACATGGTGGAGGCTCTGTCCTGATTTGGGGCTGCATTCTAGCCAGTGGTGTTGGAAATCTTGTCGAAATCAATGGAATTATGAACAAAAACAAGTAGCATCAGCTTTTGATCCACCATGAAATATCTTCTAGAACGAATCTGATTGTCAGCAGCCTAATTTTTCAGCATGACGATGATCCCAAACACACTGCCAATGCAGTAAAAGCATACCTGGCTAGAAGAACACACAATGGAACACCATCAGTCACTGACTGGCCTCCACATTACTGAAACAGTATGAGATCATGTTGACAGAGAACAGAACAAAAGGCAGCCAACATCCAAAGAAGAGCTTTGAATGTCATTCAAGAAGCCTGGAGAACTTTTCCTGAAGACTTCTTAAAGAAATGACAAGAAAGCTGACTAAGAGAGTTGAAAAATAAACGTGGACATACCAAATACTGACTTTCAAGCTCATTAGCTTTGTACAAACTCTGTTTTTTGCTTTTTATCCATGCATCTCCATTTTTGACGTGTAACAAAAAAACTGCCGTACCTATTTCCCAATAATGAGAAGCTTTTGCACAGCACCGCATATCCTCCTAAAAAGTTGTTTCCTACTCTTTTTTTTATTTGTAATTTGGGTGAATTGAGATTTTTATATTTCACATTACTTTTTGTTGCTCACCGAGCAGAAAAGATGTGTTAACCCAGACTCCCAAACACAGTAAACAAAATAAAAAGCATGAAAAAAAAACCATAGTCTGCAACTAAAACTATATTCTGCTCTATTCTTTTATCAGGGACTTACTTCCTAAGTTCCTGACATGTTTAAGGGACTTACTCTTGTCTCTCTGGCTGTTCTTCTTCTGCTGTAATTCTGAACTGGCTCCTTCATTAATTGAGTGAGAGTACTTATTTTTATCCTGTGGGCCAAACAAGGTGCTGTCACACACACAAAGACTCTGAAATATATAGCTGTACACACACACGGACACACAAAGTGGCTCCACTTGTCATGTGATGCAAACCTTGTGATAGCTGATGTTGTTACAGGAGACACATTCCAGTAGGACTTGTTGGGAGATCTTAGGTGTGAGTGTGTGTTTTTGTGTGTGTATGCAAAAAGCTGAGCTCCTTTAAACCAGTTTGTCTATCAGCAGGTCTCACTGGCAAAACTTCACACCTTCAGCAGCAAAACCACAGAATACATCCTATTACTATTTTTTGCCCCTTTGAGTCATCTGCTAAAATTGTGGTTTCCACTATCAAGTAGCGTTTGCAGCCTCAGCAGCTCTTTTAACAGCGATGGAGGACACTGAAGTCGCATCAGCCCCTTTGACCATGTGGCTCTAATAACAGAGGTTATTATATGTGGAGCTGGGGGAAGGGTCACTTGTTATCAAAACAACAAGAAGTGTGGGAGGGCTGTGGGGAGAGTTCTCCACTTAAATTTTCTGCATGGGTGTTACTGCCAGGCACCTGACTAACTAAAAAAATCTTCTTCTCGCCTGAATTTAAAAACTCGAAGCCAGCTACCTGGTCTCCATAGAAACACAGATTTTGAGCATATTAATCCTGCACTTCACCAAATTAATTGTGTGGTTAATACCTGCTGCCTTATGTAAACACTATATTTCAGTTTTATCACATATGAATGATTCATAATGAAATTTATTATTAAAAGAGGGCCACAGAAAAAAAATTCTAATACATTTAGACTCAGGCTGAACAACACTTTCCCCAAATTATTCATGAAAAGGGGCTCTAAAAGCTCCACATTAGAGCTCATACACACAAATAATGCTGATATATTGTAAAATGGAAAAACTACCTTCACTGCACCTGTGAGGGATAACAAAGAGAAAGGGATCTTTAAATCTAGTATATGATTATAATTCTTTGTAGATTCACTGTGAAGCCCCCCTCTGTGACTGCCAACCTGGGATTTTAGACTCTTATTTGTAAAAAGAAAGGGGTGGGGCTAATTTCTTGACTTCATTTTAGAAGTCTACCTTGGTTTGTTCAGTAGGTCTTAAGGAAACTGTTTTTTCATAGAATGTAGATACTAAAAAGTGGGGCTATTGACTTGAAACCCTACCCAGCATAATGCGTTATTAAATGTATCTTGAAATTTTATATGCTAGACCAGTGATGTCAAACTCATTTTAAATGGTGGGCCACATATAGGGGCCCACTCTGAAATTATGTGGGCCAGACACTATATGATAAATGTGTAAAATTACACTGCAATGACTGACCTGTAATTATAAAATATAAAGTTCTCATTAATTCACAGAAAATGTCCTTAAAGAAACAAAAAAACCCAAACTGTAGTCTCACTGTAATTGTGGAAAAACACAGAATTTTCCGGTTATTTAATTGTTTATCTGTTAGTTAATTAGTTTGTTTAAAAGTTAAAAATCTATGCACTCCCTCACATTTTCTAAAGCTGTCCACTGGACCGGATTGGAATCGTTGCTTGGCCCATTCTGGGCCTCGGGGCTTATGTTTGACTTTCCTGTGCTAGCCCAAAAGAAACCTATCAGCATATTGATCATAAAAATACAGTCTGGTTTCAGCCCTGATTAAAAATGGGTATTATAATAATAATTTGTAATCTCATATGTTTTAACTATAGTTGCACATTAGATTGAACATTATGCAGAAAAGTGAAAAAATACAGAAGAAAAATAAATACCACGTAAAACAGCCCACGTCAAAAGCAGTTGCATGAATACTGCGTATACTTGGGTAAATACACGTATCCTGGCTACTTTTGAACGCTGGTAGCCTGGGTTACTAATATCCTATCCAGGCTGCTAAAGAGCTGCAAACGTAAGCCAGCCGTCACTCTGCCGGAGCCCCCGCCCCGCCGGTATGTTCACGGGAACTCCCCCCTAAGTTCCCCGGCTCTCTTCTCTCTGCTCATTCTCTCCGTGAGCGTTCACAAACGCATATACACAATCCCTCTCTGTCACAGACACGGAGCCTCTGCGTGTTGAAGCAAACCTCCGTATGCTCTCTCCGCTCTTCCCCGGCTACCCGAAAAGCGGCTGTTCGGTTTCGCAGTCTGCGTCGAGCCTTGTCGTGACAGAGTTTGGAAACGGCTGAAGGAGTTAAGGAGGGGAGACGAAGGTAAGCGATGTGGTCAGAATGAGCGCTTTCCCTTGTCCCTGTTTGGAAAACTTTACCGTGCGATTACCGTCGTCCCCGCTGCATTGTAAGGGTGGTGAGTGGGGGGGTCGCCTCTACCGTCAGATGCGGGGTTTTTCATAACTGGGGCGTGTTTATGGGGGTATTTGTCTTTGCGCGCGCGTAATGGTGCGTGCAAATTCGCACAAGTGCCCTTTCACTTCAGTGGGGAGATCCTCCAGTCG